>NC_057806.1:260192795-260214920 GCF_018294505.1 Triticum aestivum | reverse complement strand
ATGCATTCATAGCTTAGGATTCCCTTCGTGCCGACACGAGGGAGGAGGGGGGCTGCTAGCTACTTTGCACTTTGCTAGGTGAACCTCGGTTGGGGGGAGGGGCATGCATTCGTAGCGTAGGATTCCCTTTGTGCCACATCAAAGTTGCATTTGGTATTTGAAAATCAAACCACCCTTTTGATACATAAATTTGGTCCACATGCAAGTGTGTTCCTGTTCTGACCCTCTCCCGCATCATTTTTCGCCAAATTTATGAACATTAGATAAGTCGGATGATGCAATAGACACGGTTCACTCAAACTAACCGTGTGCCATGCCGGTGCACCTGTCACGCACACATCCGCACAGTACATTGGGTTCCACGAGGCTCCCCCTCTCAAAAATATCTGCCCGCCTCGAGGGTTTTTCTATTTGATAACACACGGTTGTTATATCTGGACCTTGTGCGATGTTTCTTGTTCCCAATCCCGCCTGCATCCCTAGAAAATATCTTCCCGCCTAAAGGGTTTTTCTGTTTCATAACGCACGATTGTTATCTCCGGATCGTGTGCGGTGCACTATCATCGAAATTTTCAATAGCCCGGCATTTCAATCCCGTGTTTGACTCCCTCGTAGTAAAATTTTCAGGACCCGCGTCATTTCCTCAAACACCTCGCGCCCCCCTCCACACACACACACACCAAAACCTCCTCGGGCTTGCGCACACACCCCCCTCCCTCGCTCGAAACCCTAGCAAGGTCCCCACCGCCGCTGCTGCCGCAAGGCCTCTGTTATCAACATCTGCCAGTTTGCCCATGCAGCTTACCCACCGATCTCCATACCCAGGTCACCCTGAGTTTCTTAGATTACGCCTGCCAAATGCCCCCTTTCCCACAGATCGTCATCCCCATCCCCCACTCCAGAGCATAGCAGCCTAAGCCCGGCTACGCTTCCCGTGGAGCTCGAGGAGAGACTGGCCCAAAAGAGGTGCATAGCGGTCTCTTCGCTCGACGTCACCGAGGAAGCTGACGACCATTACTAGAGGCAGGCACTCAAGCAGCGGGCTAGAGTATGCGGGCATGTCTCGTCCGACGGCGACGACATCAAGGTCATCGACAGCGACGGCCTGAGGCGGGCTATGTCACAGGTTAAGTGGCCCACCCCCAACCCCTCGGGTTCAACCGCCGTCGATCTCATCCATGGCCCTGCCACTGATCTCCTCTCGCTCGTTGTCAACAATTTGCCATTCTACATCGCCATCGAGCCCCTTTTGTCATTTCTGAAGGACACGTTCTGCGACGCTGGCTTGGGATCCACAGCTTCCAAGTCAGACCTCATCGACGACAACCACGTGGAGGGCACCCTCTCCGGCTCTTCCAAGGGGAAAGAGTGAAGGAAGTATGCCCTAGAGGCAATAATAAAGATATTTTTTTATTTCCTTATATCATGATAAATGTTTATTATTCATGCTAGAATTGTATTAAACCGGAAACATAATACATGTGTGAATACATAGACAAACAGAGTGTCACTAGTATGCCTCTACTTGACTAGCTCGTTAATCAAAGATGGTTGTGTTTCCTAATCATAGACATGAGTTGTCATTTGATAAACAAGATCACATCATTAGGAGAATGATGTGATTGACTTGTCCCATTCCATTAGCTTAGCACTTGATCGTTTAGTATGTTGCTATTGCTTTCTTCATGCCTTATACATGTTCCTATGACTATGAGATTATGCAACTCCCGTTTACCGGAGGAACACTTTGTGTGCTACCAAACGTCACAACGTAACTGGGTGATTATAAAGGTGCTCTACAGGTGTCTCCGAAGGTACTTGTTGAGTTGGCGTATTTCGAGAATAGGATTTGTCACTCCGATTGTCGGAGAGGTATCTCTGGGCCCACTCGATAATGCACATCACTATAAGCCTTGCAAGCATTGTAACTAATGAGTTAGTTGCGGGAGGATGTATTACAGAACGAGTAAAGAGACTTGCCAATAACGAGATTGAACTAGGTATTGAGATACCGATGATAGAATCTCGGGCAAGTAACATACCGATGACAAAGGGAACAACGTATGTTGTTATGCAGTTTGACCGATAAAGATCTTCGTAGAATATGTGGGAGCCAATATGAGCATCCAGGTTCCGCTATTGGTTATTGACCGGAGACGTGTCTCGTCCATGTCTACATAGTTCTCGAACCCGTAGGGTCCCGCACGCTTAAAGTTCGATGACGATCGGTATTATGAGTTTTGTGTTTTGATGTACCGAAGGTAGTTCCGAGTCCCGGATGTCATCATGGACATGACGAGGAGTCTGGAAATGGTCGATACGTAAAGATCGATATATTGGACGACTATGTTCGGACGCCAGAAAGGTTTCGGACATATATCGGAGTACCGGGGGTTACAGGAACCACCCCCCCCCCCTTGGGGGGGCTACATGGGCCTTAGTGGAAATAGAGGGCGGCAAGGGGAGTGTGGGGCGCGCCCCCAAGGCCCAAACCGAATTGTTTTAGGGCAAGGGGGGTCGGCCCCCTCTTTTCTTCTCCTCCTCTCCCTTTCCTTCCCCCTCCTACTCCTAATAGGAAAAGTAGGAGTCCTGCTCTTAGTGGGAGTAGGACTCCCCCCTTGGCGCGCCCTCCATGGCCAGCCGCCTCCTCCTCCTTGCTCCTTTATATACGGGGGCAGGGGGCACCCCATAGACACAACAATTGATCATTGATCTCTTGGCCGTGTGCGGTGCCCCCCTCCACTATAATCCACCTTGATCATATCGTAGCGGTGCTTAGGCGAAGCCCTGTGTTGGTAGCATCATCATCACCGTCACCACGTTGTCGTGCTGATGAAACTCTCCTATGAAGCTTTGCTGGATCGGAGCTCGCGGGACGTCATCGAGTTGAACGTGTGCAAAACACGGAGGTGCTGTGCGTTCGGTACTTGGATCGGTCGGATCGTGAAGACATGCGACCACATCAACCATGTTGTGCTAATGCTTCCGCATTCGGTCTATGAGGGTACGTCGATACACTCTCCCCTCTCGTTGCTATGCATCACCATGATCCTTTTGTGTGTATAGGAATTTTTTGAAATTACTGTGTTCCCCAACAGTGGCATCCGAGCCAGGTTTATGCGTAGATGTTATATGCACGAGTAGAACACAAGTGAGTTGTGGGCGATACAAGTCATACTGCTTACCAGCATGTCATACTTTGGTTCGGCGGTATTGTTGGATGAAGCGGCCCAGACCGACATTACACGTACGCTTACGCGATACTGGTTCTACCGACGTGCCTTGCACACAAGTGGCTGGCGGGTGTCAGTTTCTCCAAGTTTAGTTGAACCGAGTGTGACCACGCCTGGTCCTTGTTGAAGGTTAAAGTAACACTAACTTGATGAACTATCGTTGTGGTTTTGATGCGTAGGTAAGAACGGTTCTTGCTTAGCCCATAGCAGCCATGTAAAACTTGCAACAACAAAGTAGAGGACGTTTAACTTGTTTTTGCAGGGCTTGTTGTGATGTGATATGGTCAAGACATGATGAGATATAAGTTGTTGTATGAGATGATCATGTTTTGCTAAAGTTATTGGCAACTGGCAGAAGCCTTATGGTTGTCTCTTTATTGCATAATATGCAAGTGCCATGTAATTGCTTTACTTTATCGCTATCTGATAGCAATAGTTGCAAAAGCAATAGCCGGTGAGATGACCATGTGACGACACATTGATAAAAAATCAAGATCATGAAGATCATGGTGTCATGCCGGTAACAATGGAGATCATGACAGTACTTTGGAGACGGAGATCAAAAGCACAAGATGATCCTGGCCATATCATGTCACATATTTGGATTGCATGTGATGTATATCTTTTATACATCCTATTTTTGCTTAGTTCGGCGGTACCATTATAAGATGATCTCTCACTAAATTTCAAGGTAAAAGTGTTCTCCCTGAGTATGCAGTCGTGCCGAGACACCACGTGATGATCGGGTGTGATAAGCTCAACATTCATCTACAACGGGTGTAAGACGGTTTTACACACGCAGAATACTCGAGTTAAACTTGACGAGCCTAGCATATGCAGATATGGCCTCGAAACACTGGAGACCGAAAGGTCGAGCGTGAATCATATAGTAGATATGATCAACATAATGATGTTCACCATTGAAAACTACTCCATCTCACGTGATGATCGGACATGGTTTAGTTGATTTGGATCATGTGATCATTTAGATGACTAGAGAGATGTCCATCTAAGTGGGAGTTCTTAAGTAATACGATTAATTGAACTTAAATTTATCATGAACTTTGATGCGGAGCATCCCAAGGTCATCCCCATGGGCCTACCATCACCTCATCAAGTGCCTAGCGGACCCATGACACGAGCACGTGCAAGAGCTCTCGAAACCGAGGTGACATCACTCCTCTTAGATTTCCACTTCGATGCACATGAGACATGGCTACTACCTCATATGGACACATTGTGCATACTCAGGTATCATGGAGAAGCTAAGGAGCAAGGAGAAGAAGAAGAGGAAGATGGACGTGAAGACGGAGACAAAGAAGAAGAGCTTCTCAAAGTCTCCATGCTCCGGACGACCGACGAACCCCGGACGTCCGACGACCTCCAGGCTCCGGACGTCCAGCCTCCTCCGGATGACCGACACTTCCACATCCGAGCCAAAACAGACGGATATCCGACGCCCCACGGACGACCGATGCCCGGATGTCCGACCCCGACCGGAGGACCGACCGAAGACCACCCGAGCCGAATCTACGGACGTCCGACAGGCACCAGACGTCCGGACCCTCACGAGCCTTCGGACGACCGGTGACCTCCGGACGTCCAACACCTGTGCGCTGTTTCGTGTTGGGCCATAGCCCATGTACCCCTTCGCCCCCTCTTTTGCACTAAGACTATATATACTCCACCTCGTCCAACTTTCTACGGTTAGCAAAGGATTAGCTCATATTTCGTGTGAGAGCTTTGCTCATCCACTTGGTTACCTTCTCCTCGGAGATCCGAGCCTCCACCGGAGAAGATCCCCCAAGCGGATTCAAGACCCCTTTTAGGGAAGAACATCAAGACCTCCTCACGGAGAAGACCGTTACCTTTTGTATCGTCCCTAGTTGATCGTGTACTGTGTGAACTCTTATGTATCCGAGGAACTAGCACATGTGTAACTATCTTGTATTGGCTTAGTGATTTCTCTTGTGTTTTTCCTTGTGTTTCCCCTCGTTTCCCCATTGTGTTCTTCGTGTTCTTCACGGGATCCACTCCTTTCATGAAAGATCGGCCGATTAGGGTCCTACCCTACATCATCTTGGTATCAGAGCCACGTTGATCATGATTTCGGAGCCTCCCCTCTTTGTTTTCTAGCTTGATTTTGTTGTTTTTCGTCCTAATTCGAAAATTCCCCACAAAAATAGCCCCAATTTTTTTTTGTGATTTGTTAGTGTGTTGACATTTTGTTGGTTTGGATCCGTGGATTTGCTTTGTTTTGAGTGGATCTAGCTTTTCCCCCTTTCCCCACCCTTTCCATCCACAAAATCCTCCAGATTTGACCATTTTCGTCATCCCCATCACGAACACGTGAAGTTCATCCCGTGCCTGAAATTCGCCCAGGCACCGGACGTCCGACCCAGCCCGGACGTTCGACGACCGGGCGGCCGACCCAGCCCGGGCGTCCGACGAACCCTGACGAAACTAAATTTTTTCAGTTCTGCACCACCACCGCCCCACATTTCCGCATACGCACTCCTACCACCTATACACCATCACCGCTTCCGCATACTACCACCATTGATTACCCGTCTCGCACGACGACAAGTGTTGCCACTTCGAGCTTTGAGAATTTGAGTTGACGTTCCGTATCCTTTTTTGTTTCGGCTATCTAGGTACGGTTCGACATTAACATCACCGCCGCTCATCTTCGCCACGGACGCGTCATCAACAACGACCATCTCGACTACATCTTGGTATTTCAGTCCACCATTTTGACACCATACCGCAAGCAAGAATGGTAACCTCGTTTTGGTATTGGACATATCACTCTTGCCATTATATTGATAGTCATCATAGACTTACTCCTTTGCGTTGCTTACCCATCGAGACTAGCCATTGAGTATTGCCGGCAACGAGACTTGTGCACATTATTGATCATACTTCCCATAGCATACATACATCATTGTTGCATATATCGGTATCATCTCTTGTGTCACAAAGTTGTCATCGCATACACAATTGCTATCTTGGTTCGTCAAGCATTGCATGAGAAAAGAGCTCAAACATCAAAGAGCCAAACAAGCTTTTAAGCAAAGAGGAAAGATAAGCAAAGAGATTTTAAGCAAGAACCTTAGCATCATACAACATTAAGATTGTCATACTCGATCATCTTGGATCATATCATAGAAACACCTTGCATAGAGCATACTTGGGATAGAAGTCGTTGCATTTTTGCTAAGTAGGTTGTGCACAAGTTCTTTGTATCCGCCTATTGTGCAATCGTGCTAGCGTCTCTCTAGTGTTGTGCAACAAGAGCATTTTTGTGGATTCCACATTTTGACTCACCCTTGGTTTCACGACCCCACTTATCTTTTTGCGTGTGTGTTTCCGTGTACCTTACATGCTTGGTCTACTTGTTACATTGCATCTTGCGAATCTTTTCCAACATTATTGAAGCTCACTTACAATTGCATCAAATTTTGTGCCACCATCCTAACGAAGCTCCACCATAAGCTTTTACTTGTGTAGGTGTGAGAAACCGACAAGAGCTAGTACCAATTATGCTATTTCCTTGTCCTACATTGGAGTGATCATTGATCAACTTTCAACTTCGGTCAAGGTACATTTGGTATTCGTTCTTCTCTTTCTACCACTCAAATTGTGTATCTTGGAATGATGGATAGGCCTAGTACTTCTACCAACCCACTCTTCATTGAGCACGATGACGACATGAACTCCTACGTCACTAAGAGCCACCTCTTTGGTGCACAACATGCTTTGCATCAAGAGCAACAAGCAATGAGTGAACACATCAACAACCTTATCGCCGACTTGCAACTCTCTGAGCAACGTACAAGGGACTACTTCGACCACAAGCTCGACGATCACAAGCAAGAGAATGATGCAAGGATGGACGAGATTCGCGCTTTGTTGCTCAACCGCTCTTCTTCCACTTCGTCCTCATCAAGAAGGACCCGCTCAAGTCGACACTCCGACTTCACCCTCTCCGGCTCAATTACACCGACATCCAACACTCTACGCCGTGCCGCGCACAACGATCGTCAAGCAAGCCTCAATCCTCTACATGACACCGACTCTCAAGAGCATCGACGACGTAAAACCCAAGAGGCTTTTGCGCTAGCACGCGAACGGCAACGACAATGCCAACTTGCAGAGGAAGAGCGAGTGCGTCTACACCAAGTTGCACAAGATGCCGAGGCACAATGCCAAGAACAACAACTCCGTGAAGCTCAAGCACTTGCGACGCAACAAGCCATCCGAGATTCTACTCGAGCCGTAGCCGACCGAGGCCGACAAGCTCGTGAACTTGAAGAAGCACTTCGCGAAGAAATTCAAGAACGATGATTTCAAGCTCGCGTGCATCGTCAAGTTCCTCCTAGAGCTCGACAAGATCCTCCACAAGCTCGCCAAGAACATCAAGTTCATCGAGAGCATGACGACAATGGATATCCTCCACGATAAGAGCAACATGAGGTTGACAACCCTCGTCACCAAGAGCGACACGAGCTTGACAATCATCTACAACACGGACATCATCATCCCCGACCCCAACATAATGAAGAGCAACGCTATGGCAATCTCAAGTTCAATGGAACAAAGGATCCCGAAGAGTACCTTTCATGGGCATTTAAGGTCGACAAAATCTTCCGTTTGCACAACTATGAAGAAGAGAATAAGATCGCGATGGCATCCCTTGAGTTCCAAGACTATGTCCTCATTTGGTGGGAACAAGTTATCAAGCGCCGAGAGGAAAGAGGTGAACCACCCATCACTACTTGGGCGCAAATGAAGGATGTCATGAGAGCACGCTTTATGCCTACGTACTACACCCGCGTCCTCTTCAAGAAACTCCAACTACTCAAGCAAGGAACCAAGAGCGTTGAAGAGTACTACAAGGAGATGGAGATTGCCATGATAAGAGCCAATTCACGGAAGACGATGAGCAAACTATGGCACGTTTCTTGAATGGACTCAACCATCCTATCAAGAATATCGCCGACTTCCAACCATACTCGAACCTCATCGATCTAGTTCATCAAGCTACAAAGGCAGAACATCAAGTGCAAGACAATTTCAAGTATGCCAAGTTCTCATCCAAGTCCTACGGCTTCTCCAACAACCAAGCTTCAGCGACTCCAACACCGTCTACCAAGCCTTCTACTACAAACATCGACAAGTCGAGTTCCAAGAAAGCTTCGTCAACTCCAAGTCATCCTCCTACTATAAGCAACTTCAAGCCGAGAGCTTCATCATCCTCAACCCCACCGATGAGACCGTCAAGATGAGTTCCTTCAAATGCTACACATGCGAAGGCCGAGGCTACAAGTCCTTCGAGTGCACCAACAAGTGGACCATGATGCTCAACGACGACGGAACCTACGACTCGAGGAGTGAAGGAGAAATGGACGCTCTTGAGCAAGTCGCCATGCACCGGCAAGTGAACGAAGAAGAGGAACAAGTCTTTTGCCAAGAAGATTCAAGTCCCGCTCTTGTTGTCTCCAAAGTCTTGACTCTCCAACATCACCAAGAAGAAGACCAAAGATGCTACATATTCCACACCAAGGCCGGCATCAATGGACGATCCGTCAAGGTCATCATCGATGGAGGGAGTTGCCATAACCTCGCAAGTGAAGAACTTTGCTCCAAGCTCCAATTGTCCAAGACGAAGCACCCACATCCATACAAAGTACAATGGCTTAGCGACTCCGGCACTATCCAAGTCGAGCATCGAGTACAAGTCTCCTTCAAAATCGGCGCCTTCGAAGACACCTTGGAGTGCGACGTCGTTCCAATGACCGTTTGCCACCTTCTCCTTGGACTCCCATGGAAATTTGATAGAGGAGTCATCCACAACGGCCAAACAATCCACTACATCTTCAAGATGAAAGGCAAGGAGTATGTCCTTCGTCCAATGTCGCCAACCCAAGTGATCGCCGACAAGCAAGCCACCCATTGTGGAGATCATAGTGAGAGAGCAAGCCACCAAAAAGAGAGTGAGCGCCACAAGCCCAACTCGAACACCTCCACGATGAGCGAAAAGAAGAACTTAGTCCTATTTTCCACCAAAAGTGAGATAAGAGGAGTGTGTGAGAACCCATCTAGTGTCCTACACTACGTACTTGTGTGCAAGGACAATGCCCCACAAACTAACACTTCTCACGCTCTTCATCTAGTGTTGTCTTCTCTTTTGCAGGAATTTCACGATGTTTTCCCCGACGAGCTACCTCCGGGACTACCTCCACTACGAGGCATTGAGCACCGCATCGACCTCATCCCTGGAGCCTCGCTTCTGAATAAAGCTCCTTACCGCGTCAACCCTGAAGAAACCAAAGAAATACAAAGGCAAGTAAAGCATCTCATAGACCATGGACATGTGTGTGTGAAAGTTTGAGCCCTTGTGTCGTCCCGGTCATTCTTGTGACAAAACGAGACGGTAGCTTTCGCATGTGCTCCCATTGTAGACCTATCAATGCTATCACCGTTCGTTATAGGTATCTCATTCCATGCCTTGACGATATGCTTGATGAACTTACTGGTGCCACTATATTTTCCAAAATTGATCTTAAGAGTGGTTACTATCAAATCCGCATACATGAGGGTGATGAATGGAAGACTGCATTCAAAACCAAGTTCGGGTCATATGAGTGGTTAGTCATGCCTATGGGTCTTTCGGAAGCACCGGGTACTTTTATGCGTCTTATGAATCACGTCTTTCGGCCTTACATTGGTATATTTGTTGTGGTCTACTTTGATGATATCCTTGTTTATAGCAAATCTCTTAGAGATCATGTCATCCATGTTAGAACCGTTTTGCAAACTCTTCGAAAAGAGCACCTCTATGCTAATATGGAGAAATGCCTTTTTGGCGTTGATAAGCTCATTTTCTTGGGTTTTGTTGTTTCCTTTAAGGGTGTTCATGTTGATGAGTCCAAGATCAAAGCTATTAAGACTTGGCCACAACCAACCAATTTGCATCAAGTGCGTAGCTTTCTTGGCCTTGCGGGTTTCTATCGCCGCTTTGTGAAATATTTTAGCACCATTGCTTCGCCTTTGCATGCTTTGAGCAAGAAGAATGCGCCTTTTGTTTGGGGAACATCCTACGATACCTCTTTCAATGAGCTTAAGAATTTGCTTACTCATGCTCCCGTGCTTTCATTACCGAACTTTGACAAACCCTTTGAGATTCATTGTGATGCTAGTGGTAATGGCATAGGAGGTGTGTTAACGCAAGAGAAGCGCCCCATAGCTTACTTTAGTGAGAAACTCTCCGGCGCGCAACTCAATTACCCCATCTATGACAAAGAGCTATATGCTTTAGTCCGCGTTTTGCATGAATGGGAACACTATCTTCGCCCTCATTAGTTTATCATTCATACCGATCATGAAACGCTCAAGTATCTTAAGGGCCAAACCAAGTTGAACAAGCGTCATGCTAAATGGAGTGAATTTATTGAGTCTTTTCCTTATGTCATCAAGTACATTAATGGTAAATAAAACATTGTGGCGGATGCCCTTTCCCACATATGCATGCTTCTTACTCAACTTGATCTGGATGTCATTGGCTTTGAGCATATAAAAGACTTGTATGAGCACGATCCTACCTTTGCTACTCCTTATGCCAAGTGTTTGACACATACCTCTTGGAAACGCTATTACATCAAAGATGGATATCTTATGAGAGCTAACAATATTTGCATCCCCGAGTCTTCTCTTCATTTGTTGCTTTTGCAGGAAACTCATGGAGGAGGCTTAATGGGACATTTTGGACGAGACAAGACGTTCGCTACGCTCTTGAAGAACTACTTTTGGCCCAAGATGTTTCGCGACGTCAACTGCTTCACCAAACGATGCTCCGCTAAGTCCAAAGCTCAATCCCACGGCCTTTATATGCCTCTACCAATTCCATATCAACCATGGGAATACATTAGCATGGACTTTGTACTTGGTTTTCCTAGGACTAGAAATGGGAAGGATTCGGTATTTGTCGTTGTGGACCGTTTCTCCAAAATGGCACATTTTATTCCTTGCAACAAGATAGACGATGCTTCACATGTTGCTAATCTCTTTTGTAGGGAAACATTGCGTCTACATGGAGTGCCAAAGACTATCGTCTCAGACCGTGATGTCAAGTTCCTTAGCTGCTTTTGGAAGACCCTATGCGCCAAGCTCAGAATCAAGCTGCTCTTCTCTACGGCATATCATCCACAAACTGACGTCCAAACGGAAGTTACCAACCACACACTCTCTGCTCTACTTCGAGTACTCATCAGGAAGAACATCAAGGAGTGGGAGGAGTGCCTACCTATCGCCGAGTTCGCCTACAACCGAGCAAGACACTCAACAACCGGTAAGTCCCCCTTTGAGGTCATCTATGGCTTCAACCCTTTGTCACCATTGGACATTCTCCCACTACCACTCCAAGAGCGCATCAATTTGGACGCTTGTGCAAGAGCGACACATCTCAAGAAGGTGCATGAAGATACAAGGAACACCATCGAGCTCCAAGTTCAACGCCTTGCGTCCAGGCTCAACTTCAACAAGCACCCCATGGTCTTCAACATTGGTGATCTCGTGTCGCTACACCTTCGCAAGGACCGTTTTCCACAAGAACGGAAGTCCAAGCTTCAACCCTGAGCGGATGGACCCTTCAATGTGCTTGCACGCTACAACGACAATGCCTACAAGATCGACATTCCATGCGACAAGTACTCCGTGAGCGACATCTTCAACGTCAAAGATCTCTCTCCCTTCCATGGTGATGAAGAATTTGATCCGAGGACGGATCTTCCCCAAGGGAGGGGAGATGATGTGGAGCATCCCAAGGTCATCCCCATGGACCTACCATGGCCTCACCAAGTGCCTAGCGGACCCATGACATGAGCACATGCAAGAGCTCTCGAAATAGAGGTGACATCACTCCGCTCAGATTTCCACTTCGATGCACATGAGACATGGCTACTACCTCATATGGGCACATTGTGCATACTCAGGTATCATGGAGAAGCTAAGGATAAAGGAGAATAAGAAGAGGAAGATGGACGTGAAGACGGAGACGAAGAAGAAGAGTTGCTCAAAGTCTCCAGGCTCCGGACGACCGACGAACCCCGGACGTCCGACGACCTCCAGGCTCCAGACGTCCGGCCTCCTTCGGACCACCGACACTTCCACACCCGAGCCAAAACAGACGTACATCCGACGCCCCACGGACGACCGACGCCTGGACGTCCGACCCCGACCGGACGACCGACCGAAGACCACCCGAGCCGAATCTACGGACGTCCTACAGGCACCGGATGTCCGGACCCTCGCGAGCCTCCGGACGACTGGTGACCTCTGGACGTCCGACGCCTGTGCGTTGTTTTGTGTTGGGCCATAGGCCATGTACCCCTTCGCCCCCCTCTTTTGCACTAAGACTATATGTACTCCACCTCGTCCAACTTTCTAGGGTTAGCAAAGGATTAGCTCATATTTTGTGTGAAAGCTTTTCTCATCCACTTGGTTACCTTCTACTCGGAGATTCGAGCCTCCACCAGAGAGGATCCGCAAAGCGGATTCAAGACCCCTTTTAGGGAAGAACATCAAGACCTCCTCACGGAGAAGACCGTTACCTTTTGTATCGTCCCTAGTTGATCGTGTACCGTGTGAACTCTTATGTATCCGAGGATCTAGCACATGTGTGACTATCTTGTGTTGGTTTAGTGATTTCTCTCGTGTTTTCCCATCTATTTCCCCCTTGTGTTCTTCGTGTTCTTCGCGGGATCCGCTCCTTTCGTGAAAGATCGGCCGATTAGGGTCCTACCCTACATCAAACTTAGTCCTGATAGTATTTGCATATCTATGTTGTAAATCAATAGCTCACACATAGCTTCCCCATTTATTTTTGATATATTCCTAGAGAAAAATAAATTGAAAGATGTTAGTAGCAATGATGTGGATTGGATCCGTGATCTGAGGATTATCCTCATTGCTGCACAGAAGAATTATGTCCTTCATGCACCGCTAGGTGACAGACCTATTGCAGGAGCATATCCAGACGTTATGAACGTTTGGCAAAGCTCGGTATGATGACTACTTGATAGTTTAGTGCACCATGCTTTACTGCTTAGAACCGGGACTTCAAAAATGTTTTGAATGCCATGGAGCATATAAGATGTTCCAAGAGTTGAAATTAGTATTTCATACTCATGCCCGTGTCGAGAGGTAGTAGACCTCTGACAGTACTTTGCCTACAAGATGGAGGAGAATAGCTCAATCAGTGAGCATGTGCTCAGATTGTCTGAGTACTACAATCACTTGAATCAAGTGGGAGTTAATCTTCCAGATAAGATAGTGATTGACAGAGTTCTCTAGTCACTATCACCAAGTTACTAGAACTTCGTAATGAACTATAATATGCAAGGGATAACGGAAACGATTCCCAAGTTCTTTGTGATGCAGAAATCGGCGAAGGTAGAAATCAAGAAAAGCATCAAGTGTTGATGGTTGACAAGACCACTAGTTTCAAGAAAAGGGCAAAGGGAAGAAGGGGAACTTCAAGAAGAACATCAAGCAAGTTGCTGCTCAAATGAAGAAGCCCAAGTATAGACCTAAGCCTGAGACTAAGTGCTTCTACTGCAAAGGGACTGGTCACTGGAAGCAGAACTGCCCCAAGTATTTGGCGGATAAGAAGGATGGCAAAGTGAACAAAGGTATATTTGATATACATGTTATTGATGTGTACTTTACTAGTTTTTATAGCAACTCCTCAGTATTTGATACTAGTTCAGTTGCTGAGATTAGTAACTCGAAACGGGAGTTGCAGAACGAACAGAGACTAGTTAAGGGTGAAGTGATGATGTGTGTTGGAAGTGGTACCAAGATTGATATGATCATCATCGCACACTCTCTATACTTTCAGGATTAGTGTTGAACCTAAATAAATGTTATTTGGTGTTTGCGTTGAGCATGAATATGATTTGATCATGTTTATTGCAATACGGTTATTCATTTAAAGTCAGAGAATAATTGTTGTTCTGTTTACATGAATAAAACCTTCAATGGTCATACACCCAAGGTGAATGGTTTATTGAATCTCGATCGTAGTGATACACATATTCATAATATTGAAGCCAAAAGATGCAAAGTTAATAATGATAGTGCAACTTATTTGTGGCACTGCCGTTTAGGTCATATTGGTGTAAAGTGCATGAAGAAAATCCATGCTGATGGGATTTTGGAATCACTTGATTATGAATCAATTGATGCTTGCGAACCATGCCTCATAGGAAAGATGACTAAGACTCCGTTCTCCAGAACAATGTAGCAAGCAACAGACTTGTTGGAAATAATACATACTGATGTATGCAGTCCGATGAGTGTTGATGCTCGCGGCGGGTATCATTATTTTCTGACCTTCACAAATGATTTGAGCAGATATGGGTATATCTACTTGATGAAACATAAGTCTGAAACATTTGAAAAGTTCAAAGAATTTTAGAGTGAAGTGGAAAATCATCGTAACAAGAAAATAAAATTTCTACGATCTGATCGTGGAGAATATTTGAGTTACGAGTTTGGTCTTCATTTGAAACAATGCGGAATGGTTTTGCAACTCATGCCACCTAGAACACCACAGCATAATGGTGTGTCCAAACATCGTAATCGCACTTTACTAGATATGGTGCGATCTATGACGCCTCTTACTGATTTACCGCTATCGTTTTGGGGTTATGTACTAGAGACAGTTGCATTCATGTTAAATAGGGCACCATCTAAATCCGTTGAGATGACGCCATATGAACTGTGGTTTGGCAAGAAACCAAAGCTGTTGTTTCTTAAAGTTTCGGGTTGCGATGCTTATGTGAAAAAGTTTCATCCTGATAAGCTCAAACCCAGATCAGAGAAATGTGTCTTCATAGGATGCCCAAAGGAGACAGTTGGGTACACCTTCTATCACAGATCCGAAGGCAAGACATTCGTTGCTAAGAATGGATCCTTTCTAGAGAAGGAGTTTCTCTCGAAAGAAGTGAGTGGGAGGAAAGTTGAACTTGATGAGGTAACTGTACCTGCTCCCTTATTGGAGAGTAGTTCATCACAGAAATCTGTTCCTGTGACTCCTACACCAATTAGTGAGGAAGCTAATGATGATGATGATGTAACTTCAGATCAAGTTACTACCGAACCTCGTAGGTAAACCAGAGTGAGATCCGCACTAGAGTGGTACGGTAATCCTGTTTTGGATGTCATGTTACTTGACCATGACGAACCTACAAACTATGAGGAAGCGATGATGAGCCCAGATTCTGCAAAATGGCTTGAGGCCATGAAATTTGAGATGGAATCCATGTATGAGAACAAAGTATGGACTTTGATTGACTTGCCCGATGATCGGTAAGTCATCAAGAATAAATGGATCTTCAAGAGGAAGACGGATGTTGATAGTAGTGTTAGTATCTACAAAGCTCAAATTGTCACAAAATGTTTTCGACAAGTTCAAAGTGTTGACTACGATGAGATTTTCTCACTCATATCGATGCTTAAAAGTCTGTCCGAATCATGTTAGCAGTTGCCGCATTTTATGAAATCTGGCAAATGGATGTCAAACTGTATTCCTTCATGGATTTCTCAAAGAAAAGTTGTATATGATGGAACCAGGAGGTTTTGTCGATCCTAAAAAGTGCTAACAAAGTAAGCAAGCTTCAGCGATCCATCTATGGAATGGTGCAAGCATCTCGTAGTTGGAATATATTCTTTGATAAAGTGATCAAAGCATATGGTTTTATACAGACTTGCGGTGAAACCTGTATTTACAAGAAAGTGAGTGGGAGCACTATAGCATTTCTGATAAGTATATGTGAATGACATATTATTGATTGGAAATAATGTAGAATTTTCTGGAAAGCATAAAGGAGTGTTTGAAAAGAGTTCTCCAAAGAAAGACCTCGATGAAGCTGCTTACACATTGAGCATCAAGATCTATAGAGATAGATCAAGACGCTTGATAAGTTTTTTCAATGAGTACGTACCTTGACAAGATTTTGAAGTAGTTCAAAATGGAACAGTCAAAGAAGGAGTTCTTGCCTGTGTTTCAAGGTGTGAAGTTGAGTAAAGACTCAAAATCCGACCACAGCAGAAAATAGAAAGAGAATGAAAAGTCATTCCTTATGCCTCAGTCATAGGTTCTATAAAGTATGCTATGCTGTTTACCAGTCCTATTATATACTTTAGCATCATTCTGACAAGGGGGTACCATAGTGATCTAAGAGTAGATCACTGGACAGCGGGCAAAATTATCCTTAGAGGACTAAGGAAATATTTCTCGGTTATGGAGGTGATAAAAGAGTTCGCCGTAAAGAGTTACGTCGATGCAAGCTTTTACATCGATCTAGATGACTCTAAGTCTCGATCTGGATACATATTGAAAGTGGGAGCAATTACCTAGAGTTGCTCCATGCAGAGCATTGTAGGCATAGAAATTTGCAAAATACATACGGCTTTGAATGCGGCAGACCCATTGACTAAATTTCTCTCACAAGCCAAACATGATCACTCTTTGGGTGTTAATCACATAGTGATGTGAACTAGATTATATACTCTAGTAAACCCTTTGGGTTTTAGTCACATGGAGATGTGAACTAATCACATAAAGATGTGAACTATTGGTGTTAAATCACATGACGATGTAAAGTAGATTATTGACTCTAGTGCAAGTGGGAGACTGAAGGAAATATGCCCTAGAGGCAATAATAAAGTTATTATTTATTTCCTTATATCATGATAAATGTTTATTATTCATGCTAGAATTGTATTAAACCGGAAACATAATACATGTGTGAATACATAGACAAACAAAGTGTCACTAGTATGCCTCTACTTGACTAGCTCATTAACCAAAGATGGTTCTGTTTCCTAACCATAGACATGAGTTGTCATTTGATAAACATGATCACATCATTAGGAGAATGATGTGATTGACTTGACCCATTTCGTTAGCTTAGCACTTGATCGTTTAGTATGTTGCTATTGCTTTCTTCTTGACTTATACATGTTCCTATGACTATGAGATTATGCAACTACCATTTACCGGAGGAATACTTTGTGTGCTACCAAACTTCACAATGTAACTGGGTGATTATAAAGGTGCTCTACAGGTGTCTCCGAAGGTACTTGTTCAGTTGGCGTATTTCGAGATTAGGATTTGTCACTCCGATTGTCGGAGAGGTATCTCTGGCCCACTCGGTAATGCACGTCACTATAAGCCTTGCAAGCATTGTTACTAATGAGTTAGTTGCGGGATGATGTATTATGGAACAAGTAAAGAGACTTTTCGGTAACGAGATTGAACTAGGTATTGAGATACCGACGATCGAATCTCGGGCAAGTAACATACTGATGACAAAGGGAACAACGTATGTTGTTATGCGGTTTGACCGATAAAGATCTTCATAGAATATGTGGGAGCCAATATGAGCATCCAGGTTCCGCTATTGGTTATTGACCGGAGATGTGTCTCGGTCATGTCTACATAGTTCTCGAACCCGTAGGGTCCGCACGCTTAAAGTTCGGTGATGATTGGTATTATGAGTTCTGTGTTTTGATGTACCGAAGGTAGTTCGGAGTCCCGGATGTGATCATGGACATGACGAGGAGTCTTGAAATGGTCGAGACGTAAATATCGATATATTGGACGACTATGTTCAGACACCGGAAAGGTTCCGGAAGGTTTCAGACATATATCGGAGTACCGGGGTTTACCGTAACCACCCTGGGGGCTTAATGGGCCTATAAGGACCTTAGTGGAAATAGATGGCAGGAAGGGGAGTGTGGGGCGCCCCCCCCCCAAGGCCCAAACCGAATTGGTTTAGGACAAGGGGGGGCGGCCCCCTCTTTCCTTCTCCTCCTCTCCCTTTCCTTCCCCCTCCTACTCCTAATAGGAAAAGGAGGAGTCCTACTCCTAGTGGGAGTAGGACTCCCCCCTTGGCACGCCCTCCTTGGCCGGTCGCCTCCTCCTCATTTCTCCTTTATATACGGGGGTAGGGGCACCCCATAGACACAACAATTGATCATTGATCTCTTAGCCGTGTGCGGTGCCCCTCTCCACCATAACCCACCTTGATCATATTGTAGTGGTGCTCACGCGAAGCCCTGCGTCGGTAGCATCATCATCACCGGCACCACACCGTCGTGCTGACGAAACTCTCCTGTGAAGATTTGCTGGATCGGAGCTCGCGGGACGTCATCGAGTTGAACGTGTGCAAAACTCGGAGGTGTCGTGCGTTTGATACTTGGATTGGTCGGATCGTGAAGACGTACGACTACATCAACCGCGTTGTGCTAACGCTTCCGCATTCGGTCTACGAGGGTACGTAGACACACTCTCCCCTCTCGTTGTTATGCATCACCATGACCATGTGTGTGTGCGTAGGAAATTTTTTGAAATTATTGCGTTCCCCAACAAAGAGCCCATCTGCTCCTCCAAGGGGAAAGCGCCCGTCTGCGACATCGGGGAGGGCAACCTAGAGCCGTGCTCTTCCAAGGCGAAGGAGCCCATCTGCGATAACATGGAGCGCATCCAGGGTGCATGCTCTTCCCACGGGAACGAGCCCATTTGTGACAAGTGAGGAAACCCATGATTTGTTTTGTCGTGCCTCTTCACAGGGGGAAACCCATGATTTGTTTGTCGAGTCCCTTTTGTAGTGTGGTGAGAATATGTCCAGTTTCAATTGCTATATCTGGTTGTTTGCAGTATGCCTTGTTTACTTCAGTTGTTCACAATGTGATGCTCTATATGTGCAATTATTTACTATGCAGTACATTTCATTAATCCAGTTTTAAACATACCGATAGGAATGCATATATTTGCTTGCTATTAAGCCTGTTATAGCTAGCATATGCCTCTTTAAAAGTTTTTTATTGTTCGGTTGTTTGTAGTTAGCATATGTCCAGTTTCAAATGCTATCTTTGGTTGTTCGTAGTATGCCTTGTTTATTCCATTTATTCACAATGTGATGTTCTATATGTGCATGTATGAACTGTTGTGCTTAACATGCTTCTCGATTTACATACACAGGACAATTTTGGGAACGATTGCTGTTTTCCATCAAGGTTAGTTTCATTCCATGGCTTATATTTGCTCACTGTTGAGGATATCGGTAGCTGGTACCATATAGGCCGGCAGCTGATAAGGGACTAATAGGTGAATCGGACTTTTAATTGAATACATCTGCAACCCATTTATCGTTAGGTTAACTAGGGCCATATGTAATATATCTAAGGCTACATAGCAACCTGCACTATACTTAATGTCTAAGTATGCAATCCTAGACTGCATAGCAACAAGGAAGAGTGTTACATTAATAGTCAACTTAGCTAGAGGTTAGAGTTAGTTTCTAGCTCATTACTAACCTTAACTAACTCCATCCAAAGAGTTGTTTGGATGCCAGGGTTAGATTGACAATAAATGCACTAGGAGAACTAATTCCAATTAGCAACTCTTAGGTTGGATAGTTTTTTGGGTGGGTTATAGATGCAACTAGCTCAAACTAGCCCTCATGTTTAGATATACTTTATGGCTATTTGAGCCCGAATTAGCTCAAACTAACTGTAACCGCTGGATACATCAGCAATTAATTAGCCAATAATTTGTAAGAATGCACTAAACTCCTTCCGGCCCATAATTTTGGATGTTATAAGATACTCCCTCCGTTCCTAAATTTTTTTTCTTTTTAAAGATTTCAAATGGACTACCACATACGGATGTATGTAGACATATTATAAAAGAGTGTTGTACTACATCATTGTGCAATTGCTGTTTAGCTTGTAATATTAACTTGGTGCTTTTAGGTACATATGTCATTGGTAAAGATACGCGCTTCGACCCTTTCTGCATATGGGGCAATGCGATATCGATGAACCAGCATCAAGTGAGGAAGCTGATAAAGATTGTTAGTAAATGGGTCCAAAGATGGCAATTAAACTATTTGTTTACACTTTATCCAAGACAACAGCGAACTATAGGATGGTAAGTAAGAACTCTGCAGCCTTCTTTTTACTGCCCATAATGAGTTGTGTTAGATGACAATGTCTGAATATTTTTCCTTTGCAGTGGTTTCCAAAGCAGTTTACTCAAGATTACCTCTCGAACTACATGAGTGGTGGGCATGCAAAGGTTCAAGTATTTCTACCAAAACACGATGATTATCTACTTGTACTATTAAAAATTATGAAGGATGGGCGGTCGGCCATCACAAGGGGTTGGACTAGAGTCGTGCGTGCCTTCTGCATGGAGCAGGGCACAATATGGGCATTCCGCTTCACCTTGTTCAGCAACCAGAATATATTTTTCCTGTTTCTTTACCGTCTTTAATAGTACAAGTATACAACTATGGTTCATCATTCTTTATTTGGTTCTTATGTAATTCTTGAACATATGTACCTATGAAGTGAATAATGCATTGGTTTTTTGAACCTGATTGATATGAACAAAGCTGTAGCATACATTCAAATTCAAATTTAAATTCATATCCGGTACAATTTGAAATAGCAGCAATTAGTTTACGGTGAAATTATGCTCTCTAGGTTGTTACGAAACACATAGTTGGTAAAACACAAACGTTTGCGATATACACCATAAGCCGAGACGGTTCACAAAGAGGAAACATGTGCAAGCATGCACGCAGTTGTCGTTTCCAAAGCATGTGTGATTTCAGACAATATCACAAATGGTGTGGGCAAACTAAACATTTGTGTTAGTTGCCTTATCATACACGATTCACAACCATGAATTGTTTCTGATGAAGTATGCATCGTAAACGTTGCACCACAGAATGGCATGTGTGATAGTTGTCATGTACGACGGTGTTACTATGGTCCGACGTTTCGTAATCCTGTCCGACACTCGTACGACGATTAGCTAATCTTCTTAAAAGTGAACCGTTTGTGATGGGCCACGCAACGTACATGTTCTATAATAGTGAGCCGTTCATGATGGGCCACACATCGTAAACGTAGCACCATAGAATACCGACTGCGATGGCAATGCGAGCAAAAACGAGTTGGAGTACTGTAGGGCCCTATCCCCGACGGTTTCTCGGTCATGTGGGAAGGACCCCCCTATCGACCACACTCACTTGGCGAGGGTTCCAAATGCCATCGCGGTAAGGGGTTAAAAACATTTGCTTAGGACCGACGTGAACCAGTGGGGAGGCAACGGAATGTGTTGTGTTCATCGGGAGGCAACGGAATGCGTGCTGTTCATCAGGAGCCAACCGGCTTGGACGTAATAGTTGATGGAAACGAGGCCCGGCATACCGCAGAACGAAGGAAACGGCCTTGTATTCGACTGGCCATGGTCGAAATGGTATCCTGTTCATAGGGAGGGGTCTGGCGTACCGCAAAACGGAGGAAACGGACTTCTCCTGGACCTCCTACGGTCCAAACGGGGTCATGTTTATCGGGAGGGGTGTGGCGTACCGCAAAATGGAGGAAACGGACTACGGTCGAAACGGGGGTCCTGTTCATCAGGAGGGTGTGGCGTATCACAAAACTGGACTCCACGGGATACTGTTCATCTCCACCGTCGACTTCCTCCACGGGTTACTGTTCATCCACCATCGACCTCCTCCAGCCTCCACCTACGACTGTTCATCCATGGCGTCCCCCCTCCCGTCTCCACCAGCCACTGTTCATCCACGGGCTCCTGTTCATCCAGCCTCCACCGCTCCTCCACCAGCTACTGTTCAACCAGCCCTCTCCACGGGGTCCTATTCAACCACCCCTCCACGGGCTACTGTTCATCCAACCCTCCACCGGCTACTGTTCAACCAGCCCACCACGGGGTCGTCCTGTTCATCTAGCCCTCCGCGGGGTCCTGTTCATCCAGCCCCCAACCGGCTCGCTCGATCAGGGTACT
>NC_057806.1:260061795-260192614 GCF_018294505.1 Triticum aestivum | reverse complement strand
ACTTTTGATCCAGGGAAGGAGGCAGCAGGGTTCAATCGGCTTCAGTTAGCAGCAGTAGTAGCGAAGGAATCACTCGTGTTCAGTTAACAGCAAGGGATCGATCGATCGCTCGGGTTCAGTAACGCGTAGCCTGTAGTGCAATCGCTAGGGTTCAGTTAGAGCCCAACACCTTGCACACATGCGCGTACGTATGAGAGAAACGTGCATCGCTCGTCCCCCGACCACACACCGTAACCGGGAACTCCCCCGATATTTTCCTCGACCTTGCTTCTACCATGGTTTTTTCCGTCATGGACGCCTCAAAGAATGTCATGCAGCTGCGTCTTCGGCCCGCCCAGGACGAAAAGCCCATTTTCTGTCATGATTTTTTGTCATAGAAGTAGGAGCCCACCACATCTATGATGAGACCGGGTTTTGTCACAATTATCGTCATAGAAGTGTCATAAGCATGACAGAAAAAATTTCGTTCGGCCCAAAATGTCACGGATGTGTCTTTTTTTTGTAGTGTTGGGTGTTTGATTTCTCTAATGAACCTGGCTTCAAGTAGCTTTGCTAGCTCCTCCCCCATAGCGTGTCCTTTGGGTTCGGAAAATCGTCGCAACGTTTGCTTGACTGGTTTGAACCCCTTTATTATGTTGAGGCTATGTTCGGCCAGTCTGCGTGGGATTCCTGGCATATCTGAAGGATGCCAAGCAAAGATGTCCCAATTTTCACACAGGATCGCTCACAAGGTGACGTCGACTGTCAGATCTAGCTGTGCTCTGATGTAGGCCATCTTGTTAGGATCTGTCGGGTGTACTTGAAATTTAACTATTTCGTCTGCGGGTTTGAAAGAAGTGGACTTGGGCCTCTTATCATTATTTACATCGTCCTTGTCCACGATGGTCTGCACAGTGGTTAATTCCTCGGCAGCGAGGGCCTCAGATAGTGCCTCGAGGGCCAAGGATGCAGTTTTGTTTGCGGCGTGGAGTGCTATATCCGGATCACTGGTGATGGTGAAAACTCCGTTGGGCCCTGGCATTTTGAGCTTCATGTACCCGTAATGGGGTATTGCTGGAAAGCGTGTGAAGGCGTCTCGCCCCAACAGGGCGTGATATCCACTGTTCAAAGGTGCCACGTGGAAAAGTAACTCTTCGGACCTGTAGTTCTCCGGTGTGCCGAATACTACATCAAGTTTAATTTTCCCCGAGCATCGTGCTTCTCGACTGGGGATAATGCCTCGAAAGGTGGTGCTGCTTTGCTCGGTGCGACTCTTGTTCGTTCGCATTTTATTAAGTGTGTCCTCATAGATGAGGTTCAGTCCGCTGCCGCCATCCATGAGTACCTTAGTGAGCCCGAAGCCATCCACAATTGGGTTTAATACCAAGGCGATAGGTGCTCGAATTGATCTGGCCCTTGGTTCGTCATCGGCAGTAAAATTTATTGCCATATCGTTCTAAGGATTTATTGCGGCTACGTGGTTGACTTCGGCGAGGTAGTGGAGCGCCCTTTTGCGCCAATTATTTGAAGAAAAGGTCTCGAAGACCGTAAAGACATTGAGACCATCGTCCTCCGAAGAGTGCGTCTCCGGGGTGATGTTGGTGAGGATGGCCTCGCCGCTCTTAGCCATTTGCCGGAGCACCCAACATGCTCGAATGATGTGTGTTGGTTCAGTATTCGGCGTAGTGTGTATTTAACAGGGCTTGTCGAGCAGTTCGTTAAGGACAATTCTATGTCCTGTGAAGGATTTGGTTCTCTTGTCAATGAGATGATAATCGGGTGGCCCATAAGGGTGCATCCTTTTTGCCTGTCCGACGGGCTACTTGTAGGCAGGAGGATCCCATCGGGCTTTCTGGGCTTTCCAAGCACTTTCCATTGCGCAATACTTCTGTACTATGTGTGCCAGATTTGCAAAGTGCAGTATGCGGTGGCGGTTGAGGGCGTTGACAATTCCCTTGTCCGTACAGTTGCGGCAAAAAACGGAAACCGCATCATCGTCAAAGCAATCTTTAATCTTGTTTTTAACAAGGAGGAACCTAGCCCAGAAGTGATGGACTGTTTCCTGAGATTGCTATCGTACGTACATTAGATCACATACGTTTGGAGGACCTGAATTGCTTGGGTAATATTTCTTGTGGTGGGTGGGCGGGCTAAAATTTGAACCCTTGCCCGCCGTTGTATCCGGAGTTTGAAGAACATCCGAGGTTGCTAGTCCCGGATCCGGAGGGTCCTGGAGACTTTCGGGCTCAACACCTGATTCTATGTTCGGAGGACATACGGTCTCTTCCCGTGGATGGGTATCCGGCATGCAGGGCTCGGAAATCCGAACATAGCTTGTTCTTAACTTAGGGGGAGAAGTATTCTTGGCTCGCTCCTCCACGATCGCTACCACATGGGTGATCGATGGGGATTTGATTTCCCTCTGATCGGGTTTAAGCCCAATCGGATCATAGTCTGTTGTGACTCCCAGGGCGGCAAAGCGATCTAGCAGTTCGTTCAAGGATGAGACATCTGTCGGATCCATCTTTTCGGCGTGTTCGGGGCCGATGCGGAGGTGTTGTTTGGTGATTGTGGGGGCTGCCTTTGGCTTAAAGGCTAGGTGTCAGTGTCAAAACCGGCGGATCTCGGGTAGGTGGTCCCGAACTGTGCGTCTAAGGCGGATGGTAACAGGAGGCAGAGAACACGATGTTTTACCCAGGTTCGGGCCCTCTTGATGGAGGTAAAACCCTACGTCCTGCTTGATTAATATTGATGATATGGGTAGTACAAGAGTAGATCTACCACGAGATTAGAGAGGCTAAACCCTAGAAGCTAGCCTATGGTATGATTGTATGTTGTCCTATGGACTAAAACCCTCCGGTTTATATAGACACCGGAGGGGCTAGGGTTACACAAGGTCGGTTACAAGGGAGGAGATATACATATCTGTATTGCCTAGCTTGCCTTCCAGGCCAAGTAGAGTCCCATCCGGACACGAGATGAAGTCTTCAATCTTGTATCTTCATAGTCTAGCAGTCCGGCCAAAGGATATAGTCCGGCTGTCCGGAGACCCCCTAATCCAGGACTCCCTCAGTAGCCCCTAAACCAGGCTTCAATGACGATGAGTCCGGCGCGCAGTATTGTCTTCGGCATTGCAAGGCGGGTTCCTCCTCCGAATACACCACAGAAGAATTTGAATACAAAGATAGTGTCCGACCCTGCAAAATAAGTTCCACATACCACTGTAGAGAGAATAATATTTCCACAAATCTAATCTGCTGACACGTTCTGGCAACACGACATTACGCCATGGCCCGGTGATTATTCGAACTGTTTCCTTCAACTAGCCCCGCACATAACGCGAGGCAGTTTTTTTTTGACACGTCTTGTCAAAGCAGAGATCGTGTTCCCCTAATTACGGGATTCTCATCAATACGGTCGTGGGTAACCCA
Organism: Triticum aestivum; assembly: GCF_018294505.1. Classification (NCBI taxonomy): domain Eukaryota; kingdom Viridiplantae; phylum Streptophyta; class Magnoliopsida; order Poales; family Poaceae; genus Triticum; species Triticum aestivum. The sequence goes on along the minus strand of NC_057806.1, from coordinate 260,189,204 downwards.
ACCGTGTCTAGGACTCCTAGATTATAGGCAAGTCCCAAACGGCCACGGAGAGGACGCTTGATATTCACCCTCTTTATAAAGGGACAAGGTTTTTACCTTTTTCCCTCCCGTGCTCAATCGAATCCTTCCCCTGCCTCGAGTTCTAACACCCAAAGCCCAGGTCAGGTGCTCCGGATCTTCAATCATGTCTAGATCCAGCCTTCAAGGCCGATGGATGCCCTCCTCCGTTACGGAAGAGGATATCAAGAAGTTGAGGGAGGCCAGATACCTGACCCCCGAGGTTCCGCATCGGCTGCCTGCCCGAGGGCAGGTCATCCCTACTCCTGAACCCAACGAAGATGTCGTGTTCATCTCCCACTTCCTCCGAGGTCTAGGCCTCGCTCTGGATCCCTTCGTAAGGGGTTTGATGTTCTATTACGGGCTAGACTTCCACGATCTAGCCCCGGACTCCTTTCTCCACATCTCGGCATTTATTGTCGTGTGTGAGGCCTTCCTCCGCATTACCCCTCACTTCGGTCTGTGGCTCAAGATCTTTGACGTGAAGCCGAAGATGGTCGAGGGGCAGCACGTAGCGTGCAGAGGCGCATTAATAAGCAAGATCGTTGAAGCTCCATGGCCAAAGGGTTCCTTTCCAGAGGTGTCCGGATTATGGCAACGGGAGTGGTTTTACATCACAGCTCCGAGAAGTGCCAAGTGGGTGGCTGCCCCTGCTTTCCGCTCGGGCCCCCCACCACAACTAATGTCATGGATTAGCAGAGGGCTGAGCTGGGGTCCAGCCAAGGATGTGCCTATACTGCAGAGCCGCATTCAAGATCTCTTTGAAAGAGATTTCATTCTGGTTATGGTGGTGCAAGTCATGCTGGTTCGTCGAGTCCAGCCTTGCAAACGCCGAACCCTCCGCATGTGGGAGTTCAACCCAGAAGGACCGCGCTCTATTCAGCATTTCTTCGGCCTGACGCATGAGGAGTTGTATAAATCTTTCTTCGGACCCCAAATAGAGTGTCTGGATACCACCGAGGACGTGGGCCTGAGCAGCAACCGCACCGCCGAACAAGTAAGTAATCCTCTAGCCGAACACGCCGTCTTTCATTTATCATGACGTCACTGTGAAAAATTGCTCTTTGACTAGGACTGGCTAACAAAGGCGAAGATGATTCGGTGTTCAGCCCCCCTTCCTGAGGGTTTGGAAAATCTTGTACTAGAAAAGATGCTCGAGCTAGCACCTTACCCGGAGCCCTCAACGGAAGATAAGGGGGGAATACTTAGGGCGAAAGCAGGCCCCCATTGCTACCAATTCCAACCGAGGGAATGAGCGCCTCCGTGAAGGAGGATAACTAAGGGGAAGAATCTGACCCTCTCTCACTTCGGGGAAGGAAGAGGACTGCCTGTGAAGATCTGGAAACCAAGGCTTCCAAACGGGAGAAGAAATCTCCACCAGAGGGTCCTGCCTTGGAGGGTGCTTTTGCTGCACAAAGTCCGCTCGGGGATCAGCCCTCCAACGAGTTGTAAGTAATTAAAAAGTACTTTAATAGTGAAGATATACTTCCTTACCTCTGAGGAAAATAACCGAAGCGTTATCTTGCAGTTCGGATCTTAGCCCTTCTCAACAGAGCTCGTCTTCGGGGGATCTTCTTCCGGAGATGATGGAGAGCGAAACGCCTCCCCCGGACTCCCCCTCTCAAGGAGCGGGCGACCTTGAAGTGTCGTCATGGAGGGCCTCTCCGGATCCGGTGAGGCCAGAAGATAATCCCATAGTCACCCGAAGTCCCCAGCGTCCGGCTCTTGAAGAGAGCAAACAAAAGAGTCCGGCACCGCCTGGTATGCGGTCGGATGTACTGAGGGAGCTGTTGGAGCGAGCAGCCATCTCAGAAGAACACCGTACGTTGATGGGTACAGTGATGGAAATAATTTCGTCCGCTGAAAGCGGATTGCATGAAGCCTTTATGAGTCTACTAACGGGCTTTGAGGTATGTGAAATGATATACTTGTAGATAGTACCGTACATTTTTAGGTGTGCCCTGTGTAGATAGGAGCCCCTGAGACTCTGTTTGTCATCGAGAATGGCGGCGAATAGAGGATCGTAGTCCCAGGTAATAACCAAACCGCCTTTATGTGCAGGTGGTGGAAGCTCCGGTGGCTAGCCGGATTAATGAGTTTGCCGAACTAAAGCGGCAACTGGATGCGGTAGATGCCGACATCGAGTTTGTTAACAAGCGGCTTGACGAGGCACAGGGTATGTAATGTTTTCTGGTGAATGTCACATAGTAAGAGCAGCATGATGCCAGTATCCTTAATATGTTGTGACTGCAGATGGAGCTGCCACCGTGGAGACCCTACGGGCGGAACTTGCCCGAGCCAAAGAACAAGCAAGAAGTAGTAATGCGGCTGCTTTGAAGGCGGCCAAAGAGTTAAGAGACGAGAGGGCCGCACATTGCGAGAGAAAAGAGAAGATGGCCAATATGGCCGTTGAGTTAAAAGGCACTGCCAACCGTTGCCAGTTCCTTGAAGAAGAGAACCGAGCAAAGGCAATGGACCTTGAAAAGGCCATGGTGGCGACCAAAGACACCCGCTCTGCTATGAGGGCGAAGGAGGAGCTGCGTGAAGCCGGGGATATTGCGGCTGGGAAGCCCTTTCTGCAGCGGAGGAGGTTCGGAGATCCGCGGTATGCCCCTCTGGATCGGCTGTGGAGTTCGGCAGACGCATATATGGACTTGGCGGCGAGCGCTGTCGATGCGGTCGAATACTTCCGAGATCCAGATCGTGAAGTGGACAAGCTGTTCTGGTCGCAATTTAACGTTCCAGATCGTCTTCTTCCCTTGACTGATCAGCTAGCCGAATGGGCTGAACTTAATAGATTGTCCGGACTCGCCATGAGGTCCGTCGTAGATCATCTGTGGCCGGAGAATCCGAAGCCGAACAACTATTTTAGCTTAGTGCAGCAGTTCCTTGGTGCGGTGCCGTGCATCAATGCGATGAAGAGGTCGGCGTGCATAGAAGGCTCGCGGATGGCCCTTTCCCATGTCAAAGCATACTGGGCGGAGAGGATGCTACCACTGTTGCGGCGCAGGGTTCGGCCATAGGCCGAGTGGCTGCTGAGCACTATTTTGAAGAAGTTCTTGAGGGCGCTCGTTTGATAGAGGCCCAGTGCAAGAAGAATATTATGTTTGAGTGACATGTATGCCCATTGTAAACACAATGTTTTTATGAAATTTATTAAGGTTGTATTTATACTTTTGCCTGAAAATAATATGATGCCTCCTGTGCGGCCGTTTATGTATATATGTATATAACCTGAAAGATTGCAGTCGTCGGCTTCAACCCCCACACATATAATGCGGAGGTGCTCGCAGAAGATGCATGTTCACACTTAACCCAATGTATTGGTCCTATTAAGGAGGTGATAGCGCAGCGAACGAGGCAACCAGACTATAATGCTTTAACACTTTCACTTAGCCATAGGAGTTTGACGGTGGGGCTACTATATAGCCCCTGGTGGCTCTGCACTCTCCCGAATTCGGGGTGCGTATATGCCTGGCCGGGAAACGGTGCTTCGTTAAGGCGGAGGAATTCTAACATTCTGATAGGTCATCGAGTGGTTGACCAGTCTCACGCTATATCATGATAGTCAGTTTTCGGCTTTCTCTACTAAGGTGCTCGTCCAGATGAACCAGGGCACAATCGCAGTAGTTCTCCTAGTGCTTCCTCAGCCAATAGAGCGGAACGTAAGGCACCAAAACACAGGAGCCGGGAAAACCCAACATTTGACCAAAGACATGATTCGGAGCTGATGCATATAAGGCCAAACTCGTGACGCTGAACACTCCCTAAGGTATTCGGTCTTTATGGTATAAACCGGGCCTAAATAGTGCCCTTTATAAGAAGCCCCTTGTGTCCAGGTACGTGCATTATTCTGACGTGGCCACATGCCAAGACGTCAGCATCCTTCCCAATTGTACTGAGAATCCGAGGGATGTGTATCAACAAGAGACAGTAAAAAAGGTTTACGCAAGGTCTTAATCTAAAAAGAATCCTTCGAATGGGTCCCTGCTGCATGTCTGCGCCTGTGTCTCCGTTGTGCCGTATCCGGGACGGGTGTAGCACGATGGTCATCTGTAAAAGATAAAAACTTAGGTGAAAAGTTTTCGTGCAAAAAGGTAGGTTTAAAGAAACCATGTACAATTCAAGATGAGTAAAAATTGCCACTTGTCTGCGTGCGTTGAGCCCCTTGTATTTGTAATAGGGGTGTGGCCATCAAACCTGTATGAATTACATATAGCGGCGCCGGACTTGTCTAACCATGTTCGTGGTCTTGACGACCTATTAAATGCTTTAGTTGGTGAGGCCGTTTTTAGTGTGCGGCTGCCAAGGCAGTCGCACTCTCTTCGGTGTGCAAGGATCGCTCAACATTTCCATTCACTGTAATGATGCCACGTGGACCGAGCATCTTATGCGTGAGGGAAGCGTAATGCGGTATTGCATTAAAGCGAGCGAAAGCTTCGCGTCCAAGTAGTGCTTGATAGCCACTTTGGAACGGAGCAATGTGGAATGTTAAATTCTCGCTACAGAAGTTATCGGGGAAGCCGAATATAACCTCTAGTAGCAGGGAGCCCGTGTAGTGAGCCCCTGGGCTTGGCGTTACTCCTTTAAAGGTAGTATTGTTGTGGTAAATTTTCGTTGGGTCTATCCCCATTTTGCAGATTGTGTCCTGATATATCAGGTTTAGACTGCTGCCACCATCCATCAGGACTCGTGTGAAGTGGTATCCGTCAATTATTGGGTCTAATACCAAGGCAGCCCATCCTGCACGCCGGATACTTGCTGAGTAATCCCGATGGTCGAAAGTGATCGGTTGAGACGACAAGTGGCAGGACTCCGCGGTGATAGGCCCTTGGGCATATTTCTCTGGGAGTGCCGCTTTGTTTCTCCCCTTGATCACGTGTAACACGTTTACTGTTTTGACTTCTGGTGGAAATTTCTTTTGTTCCCCGGTGTCTTGCTTTAGAGTCTCATCCTCGTCTTCGCTTGGTGTATCCTCCCCCTTGTGTACGGCGTTGAGCTTGACGGACTGCTTGAAGACCCAACATTCTCTGTGCGTATGATTACGGGTTTACCAGGGGTGCTATGGATCTGACATATTTGGTCCAGGATTTTGTTTAGGCTGGACAGTTCATCTCTGGCGCCTTTAGGGGGCGGCTTTTGCTGACCTGGCCGAGAGCTTCTGAATCCGGTGTTTACTGCCCTGCTCTTCGGGCTGTCTTCTTTATTCCAGCGCTTATTACTGTTGCTGCGCTGTGATTTCCCATTTCCACCTCTAACTTCGGATGTACTGGGGTCGCTGGTGCTGCATCTGGCTAGCCAGCTATCCTCACCCGCGTAAAAGCGGGTCATGAGGCTTGTTAATGCTGCAATTGTTCTCGACTTTTCTTGGCCGAGATGTCTGGCAAGCCATTCATCATGGACGCTATGCTTAAAAGCTGCCAAGGCTTCGGCGTCCGGACAGTCGACTATTTGGTTCTTTTTAGTAAGAAACCTGTTCCAAAGCTTTCGGGCTGACTCTTCGAGCTGTTGAGTTATATGACTCAAATCGTCCGCGTCCGGAGGCCGGACATAAGTCCCTTAAAATTTTGCATGAAAAGCGTCTTCGAGCTCTTCCCAGCTTCCAATGGAGCTTTCGGGGAGGCTTTTAAGCCAGTGCCGAGCTGGCCCTTTGAGTTTGAGGGGCAAATGCTTAATGGCGTGGAGATCATCTCCTCGAGCCATATGGATATGGAGGATATAGTCCTCAATCCAGACCCCAGGGTTTGTTGTTCCGTCGTATGCCTCTATGTTTATGGGTTTGAATCCCTCTGGATATTCATGGTCCATCACCTCATCGGTGAAACATAGGGGGTGTGCGGCACCCCTGTATCTGGGTGTACCGCGTTGTTTAGATGTTTGTTGTGTTGCATCGTATGCTGGAGCGCGCTTGCATGGTCCGTAGATGGATCTGGCTGCGCCGTCCTTTTGATGCGAGCCCTCGCGTGGATCGCATATTGGCTTATGTGCGGCGTTGTTTGCCGCTCTATGTTGGCCGTGAGGTCGTCTATCCGGCCAGATGGCCGTTTTAATTTTTGGTTGCGGGGGATCTAAGGCCTCCTCATCGAATTCAGGTAGCAGCTTCCGCTTGGGTAGCTCTTGGTGGGGCAATTGCCGCCGTACTTCGCTGCTGTGTTGAGTACTTTACTCCATCTGATTTGGAGTGTGTCTTGCGCAGCCTTGAGCCTTTGCTTCTGCTTTTTTAGACTCCTCACGGTGGCAACAAGCCTTTGATGGGCATTCTGTTGCTCCGGGTGTCTGTCCGGTGTGATGCCATTCGGACTATTATCTTTGACAGAGTTGGGTTGTTCGGTTTGATTCTCCGTGCTGCCGTGGTCCGGCAATGGTTCACCCTGCTCTAACGCTGGGTATGTATGATCGTTGTTTCTGCCGAGGCGGGATTTGGGACAGCGCTTATGCCACCGCTTTGACTGCTTCTCGAGGGGACAACCCTTTGCGTCCTTCCGTTCCTCGTCATTGTCTTCTTGTGGTGTGTCCACCATGTATACGTCGTGTGATGAAGTGGGCGTCCAGTGCCCTGTGGGTAGTGGTTCCTGTTCGTCTCCTGCATCGTCGTCCATACCGTTATTGTCTTCGGAGTCGGAGTCGAGCATGTCGGTAAAGTCATCGACAGTGGCTACTAAGTGGGTGGTGGGTGGGCAGCGAATTTCTTCGTCATCTGCATCCCAATCCTGCCGGACATAGTTCGGCCAGGACTCTCCTGACAAGGAGAGAGACTTTAATGAATTCAGTATGTCGCCGAAGGGCGAGTGCTGAAAGATATCCTCGGAGGTAAACTCCATGATCGGCGCCCAACCGGATTCGATGGGAACGGGCGCAGGCGGTTCGGAGTCCGTGGCCGGAGAAGGATCTGGCAGTTTGACAACACGGCTCTCGTGTAGGGTAAGGTCGATGTTCGGCTCGATCGCCGCTGAGGGTAAGGCCTCCGTGGCGGGGTCCATCCACCCGTCCATGGACGGCGCAACTGGCTCTGAATTAAGGGTCGGAGCGGCTGCCGGTGCGATTTCTTGAACATTGTCCGATGGCAGAGCTAAATCGTACTCATCGTGACCGCGTGGCGCACAAGGCAGGGGCTCGAATCCATCGAAGATCAAGTCTCCACGGATATCGGCCGTGTAATTTAAGCTTCCAAACCTGACCTGGTGGTCAGGGGCGTAACTTTCAATCTGCTCCAGATGGCCAAGCGAGTTGGCCCGCAGTGCGAAGCCGCCGAATACAAAAATCTGTCCGGGGAGAAAAGTCTCACCCTAGACTGCATCGCTATCGATGATCGTAGGAGCCATCAAGCCTAATGGCGATGACACAGAGGAACTCTCAATGAAAGCACCAATGTCGGTGTCAAAACCGGCGGATCTCGGGTAGGGGGTCCCGAACTATGCGTCTAAGGCGGATGGTAACAAGAGGCAGGGAACACGATGTTTTACCCAGGTTCGGGCCCTCTTGATGGAGGTAAAACCCTACGTCCTGCTTGATTAATATTGATGATATGGGTAGTACAAGAGTAGATCTACCACGAGATCAGAGAGGCTAAACCCTAGAAGCTAGCCTATGGTATGATTGTATGTTGTCCTACGGACTAAAACCCTCCGGTTTATATAGACACCAGAGGGGCTAGGGTTACACAAGGTCGGTTACAAGGGAGGAGATATACATATCCGTATTGCCTAGCTTGCCTTCCACGCCAAGTAGAGTCCCATCCGGACATGAGACGAAGTCTTCAATCTTGTATCTTCATAGTCTAACAGTTCGGCCAAAGGATATAGTCCGGCTGTCCGGAGACCCCCTAATCTAGGACTCCCTCACTAGGCATGAGCCCATGGTCAAACCACCGAGCTGGAGGGCCTGTCCTGCGGCTAGGGCCCTTCCAGAGGTGATGTTGTAATTAATGACAAGGCGATCCATCGATCCTTCCATCGGCGACACACAAGAACTCTTAATGAAAGCACCAATGTCGGTGTCAAAACCGGTCGATCCCAGGTAGGGGGTCCCGAACTGTGCGTCTGTGGATCGAAGGTAATAGGAGACAAAGGGGACTCGATGTTTACCCAGGTTCGAGCACTCTTAATGGAGGTAAACCCTACTTCCTCCTTGATTGACTTTGATGAGTATAGGGTTTACAAGAGTTGATCTACCTCGAGATCGTAATGGCTAAACTCTAGCGGTCTAACCTATATGAATTCGGTAGCCTCTATGAACTAAACCCTCCGGTTTATCTAGACACCGGAGGGGCCTAGGGTTGTACAGAGTCGGTTTATAGAAGAAGGAAACTATACATCCGAACGCCAATCATGCCACCCACGGAAAGGAGAGTCCCATCCCGACACGGGGGAAAGCCTTCTACTTTGTATCTTCACGGCGCATCAGTCCGGCCCATAAAACTCGGGCTGGACACCGGAGGACCCCTTAATCCAGGACTCCCTCACTGGGCACAAAGGGAGGTGTATCTGGAAATGTAAGAAAAGAGATGTCCTCCATACAAAAATCCGAGGAGGATGGGCGCGGGTGGAAGGGACGAGATTGTCACATCCCGGGAAATACACACTCAAAAGACTAAGCGGTCAGTTTGGTGCATTCACACGGGGAAAGAAAAACATAGCAAACGCAACCAAACAAACAAACGGAGCACCGAATAATCAGGAGAACGACCAAAAAGACGCTCGAGAGGAATACCACCCTGTAGAGGAGCAGAAGGTTGAATGTTGATGAGATAGATGGAAATCATAACAGCCTCAGCCCAGAAGTGAGGTGGAAGAGACGCGGCAATCATCATTGCATGCGTCGTATCAAGAAGGTGATGATGCTTGCTGATGAGGACATCAGTACCATTGTTACGCCCACAGCCCCTGCTGCTATACATACTGGACCAATTACTTGAGCTCGCGCACGCCAATTAAATTATCAGGTACTTCCGTTTCTTGCTAATGATTCTGATGCTCATGAGAATATGATGCTGCCTAAATTGGATACATTTGTTTTGCTTACAAATGAAGGGCCTTGCATGAATAAGAGGGATGAACACTGGAGCAAGACCAAGCATGGAGATGATGGCATGTGCAAGGGGATCCAGAACGGAGTTACAAGTGATGATTTCAGGACTTTGAAGCCACCCTAAGGAGTGCATGAAGTCTTGGACAAAATATACAAGATGCCACTTCATAAATTTCGTCCAGAGGCTATTCTAGGTGCCGCGTCACCTTATTATCGGGCCAGGCCCATGTATTTTTGAAATACTTAAGTATAGACTGTTTTTAGAGTCCTTATGTGTGGGGAAACAAGAGTTAGGGTTGGTTTCGGACCCCTCCTCCAAGGGCCACGAAATTCCTCCCTCTTCCTCCATATATACAGCCCTTAGGGCGTCGTTTATACTGGGGGTTTTGTTTAGACTAAAAGTTAGCCATAGCTACAACTTTGCGTACTTCGTTTGTGTCCAACGACCAGACCAAGACGTCACAGAACCCCACCTTGATCAATAAAGCTTTCCTCTTATATTCGCAATATCCAGATTGCAATCTCAGTTTCTTGCTTGTTCTTTGTTTTCCTCCAGGAAACAAACCTTCGTGGTCAATAACCTCTCGGAGTTGGTTTAGCGATTACTAAGGCGCGACGTCCTTGCACGTTCGTAGTCGGATCGTCAAAGTCGACTTCCTCCAAAATGATAGCCACCATCTCATCGAAAGATCGGGACCCTCGCCTCTATCACTTGCGCTCAGCCACACCATTCTGAGCATGAAAAATAGGGCAAGAGAACTGAGTAAGAGTACCCTGCTCACTAAGAAAACCTTGCAACACATGGGAGATATACTCACCAGCTGAATCTGTGGGAAAAACACGAATAGGAGTAGAAAACTGGGTATGAACCATGGCAACATTTTTTTTGTATTTAGGTAAGATCTCACTATGAGAAGACATGAAATAGATCCAAGACTGGGGGTTTCCTTGCCTGAGTAGGTCTCAGAAATAAAAAGAGTCTCGAGACCCCCGGGCAGTTTTTAGGCCAAAATTTTCGCAGGCAAAAATTTTCCCCTATCTTATATTTAGGCTTTTCTGAGTCTTTTGAGCCACATGCCATCATAGTGATTTTTTGTCGCACTTTTTCGTCATCGCAGCCCTGATTTCCAAAAAATATGTCGTGCCCATCCTGTCAGTTTGACGAGGGAAGAGTTTTGAAACACTCGCCATTATAGTGATTTTTCTCAAAAAAAGAGGAGCGCAAAAAAATAGAGCGAAAAAAAGTTCCAGAGTGTGTTTTTCCCTTGTTTACGTGCAGCGCCGTGATTTTGTTAGTGTTCTAGGCTCGCGTCTCTAGCACGGTCTAGCCTAGGACCAGCACAGTACCGTCGTTGAGCATTTATTCAACTTTGCATCTCTAAATTGATTAGTGCTGACCCTTTTTGCTACCATATTATAAGCCTTCCCAGCTCCACATACATCTACGTCGTGCGTTTGACTCTCCCTGGTAATCGCTTTATCCAAGCTTTGAGAGTTTTGACTACGACGGTTGTCGATCACCGCCTGCTGTTGGGTAAGAACTGGTAAGAATTTGAGATTTGCTTGGCGGATTTGTGACACCCACCACCACCTCTTGTTAGTAGTTTGTAGGATCCTATTCTTGTGTGTTTCTATTCCTGCTAACCATGGCAGGATCACAAGCCGACGAGACTGACTGGGAGAACATGATGAATAAGGAGTTGCATGATAAATTTCAGCAAATGATGAGTGGACAGGTGCAAGATGTGCTAAACAGATTTGAAGAGGCCATGGAGAAGATAGATGGTGTGGAGAAGACGTTCAAAACAAAGCTCGATAACAAGTTTAATGAATTGCTCGCGCGTATTCCACCACCACCACCGGCTGCACCTAGCGCACCTCTACAACAACAACAACAACAACAACAACAACAACAACAACAACAACAACAACAACAACAACAACAACAACAACAACAACAACAACAACAACAACAACAACAACAACAACAACAACAACAACAACAACAACAACAACAACAACAACAACAACAACAAAGACTACCTCCACGTCGCGGAATAGCCCTCCGCCGAGCGAGCCGTCTCCCTCTTGCACCTGGCCAAACTGTTGGTGCTGCTGTTGATACTTCTGTGGCTCCTGCTGCTGATGCGGAGGAGGAGGATTTTGCGGGAGATTACGAGGATGATGTTGATCAAAATCAGAACTATGTGCAACCACCAGCACCGCAACCACCTAGTCGTCCACATGCAAATAATGGCAATGGTAGGGCTCCCCCTCAGGTACGAGATCATGACCATCTCCCTAAACTAAAATTGAATATTCCACCATCTGAGGGTAGATATGTTCATGATATATATGTTACTTGGGAGTTAGAAACTGAACAACGATTTACATGTTTACAATATCCCGAGGAGAGACGTGTTCCTGCTGCTTGGGCTGAGCATTGTAGATTATATCCTATTCTAGCTACTTGGGCTGCTTTGAAAACTGCTATGCGTACTCGTTGGGTTCGACCATATTATCAACATGAATTACTTCAAAAATTGCAGCGTTTAAGACAAGTAAAAAATTATGTAGAAGAATATTATTAGGAATTACAAACTGGCATGATTAGATGTGGTATTGTTGAGGAGAATGAAGCTATGCTTGCATGTTTTATGGGTGGATTAAATAGAGAGATTCAGACCATTCTAGAGTATAAGGAGTATACTAATATCACTCGTTTATTCCATCTTGCTTGTAAAGCTGAACGTGAAGTGCAGGATCGACATGCATTGGCGCGAACTAACTTTTCTGTAGGTCGATCTTCATCATGGACACCACGTGCATCCTCTACTTCGACTGGACCAGTACCTCCATCAGGTGCCACCTCCAGCCGTGATACAAGAAAGCAAGCAGAACCACCACTACCTGCCAAGAGCACACCTACTGGGCATGCGCAGAGCTCTTCTTCTTCCATGGCATCAACATGGCACACACGTGATATTATTTGTCGTTGTTGTAAGGGAAGAGGACATTTTGCGAGAGAATGCAAATCTCAGTGTGTGATGATTGTTACTGAGGATGGTGGGTATGAGTCCGCTAGTGACTATGATGAGGAGACTTTGGCTCTTATTACACATGAAGAACACGGTGGAGATGGTTCTGATCATGAGACGCAATACATGGCTGCTGAAGATGCTGACGGGTATGAATGTTTAGTTGCTCAACGTGTTTTGACTGTGCAGGTTACACAAGCTGAGCAAAATCAGAGGCATAATTTGTTCCATACAAAGGGGGTTGTAAAGGAACGTTCTGTTCGTGTCATTATAGATGGATGGAGCTGCAATAACTTGGCTAGCATGGAGATGGTGGAGAAGCTAGCTCTCACCACAAGACCACATCCACATCCTTACTACATCCAATGGTTCAACAACAGTGGCAAGGTTAAGGTAACATGTACTGTTCGTGTGCATTTTAGTATCTCTACATATGCTGATTATGTTGATTGTGTTGTGGTACCTATGCAAGCATGTTCCTTATTACTTGGTAGACCATGGCAATTTGATAAAAATTCTGTACACCATGGTAGAAACAATCAGTATACTCTTGTTCATAAGGATAAAATTATTACTTTGCTTCCTATGAATCCTGATTCCATTTTGAAAGATGATATTAATAGAGCTAATAAAGGAAAATAGGAGAAAAATAAGAGTGAAAATCAGATTGTGGCAAAAGAATTTGAGTAACAAATGAAGCCTAATGATAAACCATCTAGTGTTGCTTCTGAAATTAAATTGAAAAGTGCATGTTTACTTGCCACAAAATATGATACTGATGAGCTAGATTTCAGGAAATCTGTTTGCTATGCTTTTGTGTGCAAACAGGCATTATTTTCATTTGAGGACGTGCCTTCCTCTTTGCCCCCCTGCTGTCACTAACATTTTTGCAGGAGTTCGCTGATGTCTTCCCTCAAGACGTGCCACCGGGATTACCACCTATTCGAGGGATTGAGCATCAAATTGACTTAATTCCCGGTGCATCGCTACCCAACCATGCAACATACCGTACCAATCCAGAGGAGACGAAGGAGATTATGCGTCAAGTACAGGAGCTGCTCAACAAAGGTTACATACGCGAATCTCTTAGTCCTTGTGTTGTTCCTATTATACAAGTGCCTAAAAAGGATGGTAAGTCACGTATGTGTGTTGATTATAGAGGCATTAATAATATTACTATTCGTTATCGTCATCCTATTCCTAGGCTCAATGATATGCTTGATGAATTGAGTGGCTCTACAATATTTTCCAAAGTTGATTTACGTAGTGGATACCATCAAATTCGTATGAAATTGGGAGATGAATGGAAAACAACATTTAAAACTAAGTTTGGATTATATGAGTGGTTAGTCATGCCTTTTGGGTTAACTAATGCACCTAGTACTTTCATGAGGTTAATGAACGAAGTTTTACATGCTTTCATTGGACGATTTGAGGTAGTCTATTTTGATGATATACTGATTTATAGTAAATCCTTGGAGGAACATTTGGAACATTGACGTGCTATTTTTATTGCTCTACGTGATGCACGTTTGTTTGGTAACCTTGGAAAGTGCACCTTTTGCACTGACCGAGTATCTTTTCTTGGCTATGTTGTTACTCCACAGGGAATTGATATTGATAAAGCCAAGATTGAAGCTATTGAGAGTTGGCCGCAGCCCAAAACGGTCACACAAGCGAGGAGTTTCCTTGGCCTCACTGGTTTCTATAGGCGTTTTGTGAGAGATTTCAGCACCATTGCTGCACCTCTCAACGAGCTTACAAAGAAGGATGTGCCTTTTGTTTGGGGTACCGCACAGGAAGAAGCCTTCACGGTATTGAAAGATAAGTTGACACATGCTCCTTTACTCCAACTCCCTGACTTTAATAAGACTGTTGAGCTTGAATGTGATGCTAGTGGAATAGGATTAGGAGGTGTGTTATTACAAGATGGCAAACCTACTGCATACTTTTCTGAAAAATTGAGTGGGCCTAGTCTGAACTATTCTACTTATGATAAAGAATTATATGCTCTTGTTCGGACCTTAGAAACATGGCAACATTATTTATGGCCCAAGGAATTTGTTATACATTCTGATCATGAATCTTTGAAACACATTAAAAGTCAAGCGAAACTGAACCGTAGACATGCTAAATGGGTTGAATTCATTGAGACTTTCCCTTATGTCATTAAACACAAGAAGGGTAAAGAAAATTTTATTGCTGATGCTTTGTGATACGTCCCTGTCGTATCTACTTTTCCAAACACTTTTTCCCTTGTTTTGGACTCTAACTTGCATGATTTGAATGGAACTAACCCGGACTAACGTTGTTTTCAACAGAATTACCATGGTGTTATTTATGTGCAGAAACAAAAGTTCTCAGAATGATCTGAAACTTCACGGAACACTTTTTTGGAAAATATAAAAAATCCTTGCAAAAGATGAAGGCCAGGGGGCCACCACCTGTCCACGAGGGTGGGGGCGCGCCTGTCCCCCTAGGGTGCGCCCCCTACCTCGTGGGCCCCCTGGAGCTCCTCCGACTCCAACTCCAACTCTATATATTTGGTTTCAAGGAGAAAAAAATCAGAGAGAAGGATTCATCGCGTTTTATGATACGGAGCCGCCGCCAAGCCCTAAAACCTCTCAGGAGGGCTGATCTGGTGTCCGTTCGGGGCTCCGGAGAGGGGAATCCGTCGCCATCGTCATCATCAACCATCCTCCATCACCAATTTCATGATGCTCACTGCCATGCGTGAGTAATTACATCGTAGGCTTGCTGGACGGTGATGGGTTGGATGGGATATATCATGTAATTGAGTTAGTTTTGTTAGGGTTTGATCCCTAGTATCCACTATGTTCTGAGATTGATGTTGCTATGACTTTGCTATGCTTAATGCTTGTCACTAGGGCCCGAGTGCCATGATTTCAGATCTGAACCTATTATGTTTTCATCAATATATGAGAGTTCTTGATCCTATCTTGCAAGTCTATAGTCATCTATTATGTGTTATGATCCGTTAACCCTAAAGTGAGAATAATCGGGATACTTACCGGTGATGACCGTAGTTTGAGGAGTTCATGTATTCACTATGTGTTAACGCTTTGTTCCGCTACTCTATTAAAAGGAGGCCTTAATATCCCTTAGTTTCCTAAGGACCCCGCTGCCACAGGAGGGTAGAACAAAAGATGGCATGCAAGTTATTTTCCAGAAGCACGTATGACTATATTCAGAATACATGCCTACATTATATCAATGAACTGGAGCTAGTTCTGTGTCACCCTAGGTTATGATTGTTACATGATGAACCGCATCCGACATAATTCTCCATCACTGATCCATTGCCTGCGAGCTTTCCATATATTGTTCTTCGCTTATTTACTTTTCCGTTGCTATTGCTATCATCACTACAAAATACCAAAAACATTACTTTTGCTACTGTTACCTTTTGTTACCTTTACCACTACTATCATATTACTTTGCTACCAAACACTTTGCTACAAATATTAAGTTTTCAGGTGTGGTTGAATTGACAACTCAGCTGCTAATACTTGAGAATATTATTTGGCTCCTGAAAGTGCGTTATATCGACTAGAGGGGGGTGAATAGGCGATTTTTATGAAAGTCTTCAAAACGTGGAAGTTATGAAGACAAACGATAGAAATAAACCTATTACCCTGCAGCGGAAGGTAGACTACACTAGGCAAGCCATAGTCAAGTATTCAATAGAGTGAAAGCACAATGACTAATAGCAGCAATGTAGTAAGGATCAGGTAGGAAGATATTGTGAGGCCACACAGAACACGCAGTCACTCAATGAAGACAAAAGATAGTGCGAACATACAATGACTTCACAAGGAGTAACAGTAAGTAAAGGGAAGGGAAGATGAAACAAGTGACTCGCTGAAGACAATGATTTGTTGGACCAGTTCCAGTTGTTGTGACAACTGTATGTCTGGTTAGGGCGGCTAGGTATTTAAACCTTAGGACACACAGTCCCGGACACCCAGTCCTGAACACGCAGCTCAGGACACCCAGTCCTCACCGTATTCCCCTTGAGCTAAGGTCACACAGACCTCGCCCAATCACTCTGGTAAGTCTTCAAGGTAGACTCCCAAACCTTCACAGACTTCGTTCACCGGCAATCCACAATTTCTCTTGGATGCTCAGAACGCGACGCCTAACCGGCTGGAGGATGCACAGTCCTCAAATGTAATAAGTCTTCAGATCACACAGACAAGAAGACTTAAGTGATGCCTAATTCTCTTTGGCTCTGGGTGGTTAGGGCTTTATCCTCGCAAGGAATTCTCTCTCAAAGGCTTCGAGGTGGGTTGCTCTCAAACGACAAAAGTCGTACTCTGAATCTGAGCAGCCAACCATTTATGATTGTAGGGGGTGGGCTATTTATAGCCACTTGGCAACCCGACCTGATTTGTCCGAAATGACCCTGGGTCACTAAGGAACTGACACGTGTTCCAACGGTCAGATTTCAAACTCACACGGCAACTTTACTTGGGCTTCAAGCAAAGCTGACTTGCCCTACTCTGGACAAGATTCGCTCTCAAAGTCTTCACTCGAAGACATAGGTTTTGTTTAAGCATCACTTCAGTCATTCTGACTGGTTATCTTGGACCCCACTTAACAGTACGGTGGTTCCTATGACTCAACACAGAAGAAAGAGAACTACGAAAGATCTAAGTCTTCGAGCTCCATAGGCTTCATGTGGTGTCTTCTCTTTTCATAGTCTTCAATGTGAATATCTTCATATACCACCTTTGACTTCAATGTCTTCATACATTTTTAGGGGTCATCTCTGGTAGGAAAACCGAATCAATGAGGGACTTCTACCCGTGTTATCCTGCAATTCTCACAAACACATTAGTCCCTCAACTAGGTTTGTCGTCAATACTCCAAAACCAACTGGGGTGGCACTAGATGCACTTACAGCTCCCCTTGTGTCGAATTAATAAATGTGGGTTGAATACTCTACCCTCAAAAACTGTCGCGATCCCCTATACTTGTGGGTTATCAAGACTATTTTCTGGTGCCGTTGCTGGGGAGCATAGCTCTATTCTTTGAGTCACTTGGGATTTATATCTGCTTATCATTATGAAGAACTTGAGAGATCCAAAAACCAAGATTTATCCCTTAACTACGAGGGGAGGTAAGGAACTGCCATCTAGCTCTGCACTTGATTCACCTTCTGTTATGAGTAAGCTTGCGACACCTAAACCTGCTTCTGCTATTCGTTATGATATGTCGCATGTTATTGATGATGCCACTTCTGCTATGCATGATACTTACGATGAAACTACTTCTATGCTTGATACTACTATGCCACTTGGTGAATTTCTTGATGAACAACTTGCTAGGGCTAGAGAGAATGAAAATATTGAATCTGATAATACTGATGAAATTGATGATGAAGACTTACCTGTTATTCCTGAGGGTTATGTTTTTGATAAAGAAGCTTCTTTAGCTATTTTAGCTTGCAAAGATAGATATGAACTCAAGAGGTTATTAGCTAAATGGAATCAGCAATCTCTAAATGCTATAATGAAACCTGACCCTGCTTTTGCTACTTCACCTATCTGTGTTCCCGATAAGGATTATGAATTCTCTGTTGATCCTAATATAATTACTTTGGTTGAATCTGATCCTTTTCATGGCTATGAATCTGAAACTGTTGTGGCACATCTTACTAAATTAAACGATATAGCCACCCTGTTCACTAATGATGAGAGAACTCGTTACTTTTATATCCTTAAAATATTTCCGTTCTCATTAAAGGGTGATGCTAAGATATGGTTTAATTCTCTTGATCCTGGTTGTGTGCGTAGTCCCCAGGATATGATTTATTACTTCTCTGCTAAATATTTCCCTGCTCATAAGAAACAAGCTGCTTTAAGGGATATATATAACTTTGTGCAAATTGAAGAAGAGAGTCTCCTACAAGCTTGGTGGAGGGTTCTCCAATTACTTAATGCTTTTCCTAATCATCCTCTTAAGAAAAATGAAATACTTGATATCATTTATAATGGACTAACCGATGCTTCCAGAGATTACCAGGATAGTTGTGCTGGTTCTGTTTTCAGGGAAAGAACGCCAGATGAAGCTGAAATTCTATTGAATAATATGTTGGCAAATGAAAATAATTTGGACACCTCCTAAGCCAGTTCCTGAGCCTATTCCTAAACCAACTCCGAAGAAGAGGGTATTATATTTCTCAGTCCTGAAGATATGCAAGAGGCAAAGAAATCTATGAAAGAAAAATGTATTAAAGCTGAAGATGTTAAGAATTTACCTCCTATTGAAGAAATACATGGTCTTAATTTACCACATGTTGAAGAAAAACATGGTCTTGATAACCCGACATAGGTAGTAAAGGTAAATTCTCTCTATAGATTAGGTGAAATCCCATTTACTAAATTTGCTATCCCATGCTTAGATGAGTTTGATAAATTTATGGCTAAGCAAGAAGATTTTAATGCTTATTTTGGTAGACAATTGAAATACAATTCAAATATGCTTGAACACTTGGGTAATTATATGGCTAATGTTAAAGGTCAACTTACACTTATTAGTAAAGATGCTTCTATGGTTACCACTCAAGTAGAACAAGTACTTAAGGCTCAAAATGATTTGCGCAATGAATTGAATAGTAAGAATAATGATTATGATGTTAAAGTGGCTACTAGAATTGGTAGGATGACTCAGGAACCTTTGTATCCTGAAGGCCACCCTAAAAGAATTGAACAAGATTCTCAGAGAAATAATGTAGATGCACCTAGTCCTTCTAATAGGAAGAGGAAGAAAAATGATAGGACTTTGCATGCTTCTAGTAAACATATCGCTGAACCACCTGAGAATCCAAATGATATTTCTATCTCTGACGCTGAAACACAATCTGGTAATGAACCTGAAACTAGTGATAATGTTAATAAAAATGTTCATGATGATGCTCAACCTAGTAATGATAATGATATAGAAATTGAACCTGGTGTTGATCTTGATAACCCACAATCAAAGAATCAATGTTATGATAAGAAAGACTTTGTTGCTAGGAAACATGGTAAAGAAAGAGAGCCTTGGGTTCAGAAACCCATGCCTTTTCCTCCCAAACCATCCAAGAAAAAGGATGATGAGGATTTTGAGCGCTTTGCTGAAATGATTAGACCTATCTTTTTGTGTATGCGATTAACTGATATGCTCAAAATGAATCCTTGTGCTAAGTATATGAAAGATATTGTTACAAATAAAAGAAAGATACCGGAAGCTGGAATTTCCACCATGCTTGCTAATTATACTTTTGAGGGTGGAATACCAAAGAAACTTGGAGATCCAGGAGTACCTACTATACCATGCTCCAATAAAAGAAACTATGTTAAAACTGCTTTATGTGATCTTGGAGCTAGTGTTAGTGTTATGCCTCTCTCTTTATATCATAGACTTGACTTGAATAAGTTGACACCTACTGAAATATCTTTGCAAATGGTCGATAAATCAACTGCTATACCTGTCGGTATTTGTGAGGATGTGCCTGTTGTAGTTGCAAACCTTACTATTTTAATAGACTTTGTTATTCTTGATATTCCCGAGGACGATAGTATGTCTATTATTCTTGGAAGACCCTTTTTGAATACTGTAGGGGATGTTATTGATTGCACTAAAGGCAATGTCACTTTTCATGTTAATGGTAATGAGCATACGGTACACTTTCCGAGGAAACAACCTCAAGTCCACAGTATCAATTCTATTGGAAAATTCCATCGATTATGTTTGGAGGTTTTGAATTTCCTCTTCCTACTGTCAAGAAGAAATATGATATTCTTATTATTGGGGATGTGCATATTCCCGTTGAGGTAACATAGTGTTATTCGAAATTTCTCCGGTTCCATGTTATTCGGAATGAGTTTGTTAACAAGACCTGATCAACCTTGTTAGTGGATTCCTTTTGATGAGAATGAGATGGATGAAACTAGAAGGCACAACCTTCTGTACCCCACTTTTACTTTCTGTTATTTATATTAAATAAAATAAAAATAAGTATTTTCTGTCTGTTCTCTGATTATCCGTGCAATATAAAAATACCCTGAAAATAAAAGTTCTCCAAATGCCCTGAAATTTAAATATGATTTTTCTAGAATATTTGAGAATATTTGGCACCGAGAACACAGCAGGGGGGTCATCCACCTGGCCACGAGGGTGGAGGGCGCGCCCTACCCCCCTGGGCGCGCCCCCTGCCTCGTGGGCCCATGGTGGCCCTCCTCCACTTATCCTTTCACCCACACACTCCTTCTTCCTCCCACAAACACGAATAACCAGCTCAAGCATGAGTTCAAGCTCATCTTGCTGCCATTTTTGATCTCCTTGCTCAAAGTACCAGATTGTTCCTTGGTATGTGACTCCTCCATTGGTCCAATTAGTTTTTGTTCTAGTGCTTTATTCATTGCAAATTTGTGCTGCCTAGGTGACCATGTTCTTGAGCTTGCATGTCAAATTTATATGGTTCGAAGTAGTTTTGATGCATGATATAGGCTCTAGGCACTTGTAGGAGTAGTTGCTATCAATATTATTGAGTTTGGTTTACTTTTATTTTGAAGTTACTAAAAAAATTCAGAATTTTTCAGAGGAAGAAATATGCTTAGGAAAATGTTCCAAGGTGGTTCTTCAAGAAAGCAAGGACCCAGGCTTGCAATGTGTGATGCTGATGAAGAGCCACCAAGAGACACTCCGGTGCGTCCTTATGAATGGCCTTCTGAGAAATTTATGGATCGAGCGGGAATTAAGGAAGAATTTAACGCATATTTGCGTAACGCTGATCTTGTGAGCTTCGAAGAAGAGAAGTGCAGCCAGTATCACCATCTCACTAGTTCCTTTGTGAGGAGGTTTGAATTTTCATTGTCACATAATTCTCCAACTGTCCTGTTTGATCTTCATGAAAATTCTTATACTATGGACTTAGAGGATTTTACCACTGCTTGCAAACTTCCACAATGGGGTAGTATCAGGGATCCTTGCAAATCTGAATTCAGAGATTTTCTTGCTAGTATAACTGTGGGGGAATCTAGAGATATAACACAAGCTACCATAGGGAGCATTCACTTTCCTGCTATACATTATCTTGCTCTCTTCATAGGTAGATGCATTAATGGTAAAGATGAAGCATGTCATATGTGTGTTCCTGACCTCAGTATTCTTAGGAGTGTTGTGTTAGGAGAAAAATCTTATAATTTGGGAGCCATTGTTGCACGTAGGTTGCATCTTAATAGACTTAATGGATATTTCTTTGGTGGAATTTATGCAACCCGCATAGCTAATTTTCTTGGTACAGCCATACGTGAAGATGATATTGAATTACCTCCTGCTTACCTAGACTTTAATGCTATGGTTCACCACCAGTTTGTTGAGAGGAATGAATCACCTCTCTAGTATTGACTAATCTTTGACAGACGGCGTGCTGTATGTATTACTCTCCCTGCTCCTGCCTTCTTTGATTATCAAGCAAAAGGAAGATATGTTATTACCAGAGGGGAGGCAGATGAGTATGAGAGGAGAGCGGAGGCCGCTCGTCGCCATGCTGCAGCTCAGGAGGCGATAGCCGCTGCATCTCAGTACGACCCCAACTACTATTATGGATATCCGCCAGGCCAGCCGTGGCCATAGACCAACTTAGGCCAAAAGCCTAAGCTTGGGGGAGTACGTATTTCCCACCGACATTACATTTATGTTCACACACTCATTGCTAATGTCAGTGCTCATACTTTTTCATTGTATCATCCATGCTAGTTTACTTTCCTTTTTATGCTTTCTTCTTATGTGTTTAATAAACCTTAAGAAAAACCAAAAAAATAGTTGTAGCTTTTAATTAGTTTACCTTCCATGCTTGTAGTAGTGATTAAAAAGAAAACCCAAAAAGATTTTTTGTTCTTCTTTTGCTTGTTGGGAACTTTCCCATGTAAATAGTTTTATTTCTTTTATTTTCTTTGGGGTCGATAGGAGAAGACCATGATTAAATTATTGAAGTGGCTCTTCTATGCATAACTGTTGATCTGACAAAAGAGCCCATATTGCCTTGTCTTCTCCTGTTTATTGAATCCTTGCTGATTCCAGCTTAGTCCAATGCACGTGCACTATTATTATTATTCACATCATTCGGTCGTGCAAGTGAAAGGCAATTATGATGATATATGATGGACTAACTGAGACGAGAAAAGCTGGTATGAACTCGACCTCTTTTGTTTTTGTAAATATGATTCGTTCATCGTTCCCGATTCGGCCTATTATGAATAAACATGTTTGAAATGACAACTAGAGATCATAGTTCTTGTGCCATGCTTGATTAGCTATGAGTTATAATGGTTTACCTTGTGTGCCAACATGCTATTAAAATGGTTATGATGTGGTATGATAGGGTGGTATCCTCCTCTGAATGATTTAAGTGACTTGACTTGGCGCATGCTCACGCATGTAGTTAAAACAAAATCAACATAGCCTTCACGATATTTATGTTCATGGTGGACTATATCCTACTCATGCTTGCATTCAGTGTTGATTAATTTTAATGCATGTTCATGACTGTTGTCGCTCTCTAGCTGGTCGCTTCTCAGTCTTTTGCTAGCCTTCACATGTACTAAGCGGGAATACTACTTGTGCATCCAACTCCTTAAACCCCAAAGTTATTCCATATGAGTCCACCATACCTACCTATATACGGTATCTACCTGCCGTTCCAAGTAAATTTGTATGTGCCAAACTCTAAACCTTCAAATAAATATCCTGTTTTGTATGCTCGAATAGCTCATGTATCAACTAGGGTTGTCCGTATCTTCCATGTTAGGCGGGTTATTCTCAAGAGGAGTGGACTCCGCTCCTCACTCACGAGAAAAATGGCTGGTCACCAGGATGCCCAGTCCCATGCTTTATGCAAACTAAATCAAAATAATTGCAAACAAAACTCCCCCTAGGACTCTTGTTAGTTGGAGGCACTCATTGTTTCGAGCAAGCCATGGATTGATGCTTGTTGGTAGAAGGGGGAGCATAAACTTTACCATTCTGTTTGGGAACCGCCTATAATGTGTGTAGCACGGAAGATATCACCATCTCTTGGTTGTTATGTTGACAATGAAAGTATACTGCTCAAAATATTATTCATCTCTATTTCAAAACCGAGCTTTGGCACCTCTACAAATCCCTGCTTCCCTCTGCGAAGGGCCTATCTATTTACTTTTATGCCGAGTCATCATCCTCTTATTAAAAAGCACCAGTTGGAGAGCACTGCTGTCATTTGCATTCATTGTTGTTAGTTTACATTGGGTATGACTTGACTGGATCTCTTTTACCATGAATTACAATGTCTAGTCAGTCCTTGATCTTTAAAGGTGCTCTGCATTTATGTTTTGCGGTCTCAGAAAGGGCTAGCGAGATACCATCTTGTTATATCATATTATGATTGTTTTGAGAAAGTGTTGTCATCCGAGATTTATTATTATTGCTCGCTAGTTGATTATGCCATTGATATGAGTAAACTTGAGACCTAAGCGTTATTGTGAATGTGGTTAGTTATAATCGTTGTTGAAAACTTGAATGCTGGCTTTACATATTTACAACAACAAGAGCAAACATAGTTTGTAAAAGTTTTTCTTTATCACTTTCAGTTTATCAACTGAATTGCTTGAGGACAAACAAAGGTTTAAGCTTGGGGAGTTGATACGTCTCCGTCGTATCTACTTTTCCAAACACTTTTGCCCTTGTTTTGGACTCTAACTTGCATGATTTGAATGGAACTAACCCGGACTGACGCTATTTTCAACAGAATTATCATGGTGTTATTTATGTGCAGAAACAAAAGTTCTCGGAATGACCTGAAACTTCACAGAACACCTTTTTGGAAAATATAAATAATCCTTGCAAAAGATGAAGGCTAGGGGGCCCACCACCTATCCACGAGGGTGGGGGCGTGCCTGCCCCCCTAGGGCGCGCCCCCTACCTCATGGGCCCCCTGGAGCTCCTCCGACTCCAACTCCAATTCTATATATTTGGTTTTCGGGAGAAAGAATCAGAGAGAAGGATTCATCGCGTTTTACGATACGGAGCCGCCGCCAAGCCCTAAAACCTCTCGGGAGGGCTGATCTGGAGTCCGTTCGGGGCTCTAGAGAGGGGAATCCGTCGCCATCGTCATCATCAACCATCCTCCATCACCAATTTCATGATGCTCACCGCCGTGCGTGAGTAATTCCATCGTAGGCTTGCTGGACAGTGATGGGTTGGATGGGATCTATCATGTAATCGAGTTAGTTTTGTTAGGGTTTGATCCCTAGTATCCACTATGTTCTGAGATTGATGTTGCTATGACTTTGCTATGCTTAATGCTTGTCACTAGGGCCCGAGTGCCATGATTTCAGATCTGAGCCTATTATGTTTTCATCAATATATGAGAGTTCTTGATCCTATCTTGCAAGTCTATAGTAACCTATTATGTGTTATGATCCGTTAACCCCCAAGTGACAATAATCGGGATACTTACCGGTGCTGACCATAGTTTGAGGAGCTCATGTATTCACTATGTGTTAATGCTTTGTTCCGGTACTCTATTAAAAGGAGGCCTTAATATCCCTTTGTTTCCGTAAGGACCCCGCTGCCACGGGAGGGTAGGACAAAAGATGTCATGCAAGTTCTTTTCCATAAGCACGTATGACTATATTCGGAATACATGCCTACATTATATCAATGAACTGGAGCTAGTTCCGTGTCACCCTAGGTTATGATTGTTACATGATGAACTGCATCTGGCATAATTCTCCATCACTGATCCATTGCCTACGACCTTTCCATATATTGTTCTTCGCTTATTTACTTTTTCGTTGCTATTGCTATCATCACTACAAAATACCAAAAACATTACTTTTGCTACTGTTACCTTTTGTTACCGTTACCACTACTATCATATTACTTTGCTACTAAACACTTTGCTGCAGATATTAAGTTTCCAGGTGCGGTTGAATTGACAACTCAGCTGCTAATACTTGAGAATATTCTTTGGCTCCCCTTGTGTCGAATCAATAAATTTGGGTTGAATACTCTACCCTCGAAAACTGTTGCGATCCCCTATACTTGTGGGTTATCACTTTGTCTCGTCATTATACTATGCTTTCACAACTTGACTTTAAAATATTTGGTTTGGAGACCATCAAAGATAAATATATGCATGATGCTGACTTTAAAGATGTATTGCAGAATTGTAAGGAAGGGACAACTTGGAACAAGTTCGTTCTTAATGATGGATTTGTGTTTCGTGCTAACAAGCTATGCATTCCAGCTAGCTTCGTTCGTCTTTTGTTGTTGCTGGAGGCGCATGGACGAGGATTAATGGGACACTTTGGCGTCAAGAAGATGGAGGATATACTTGCTACACATTTCTTTTGGCCAAAGATGAGATGGGATGTTGTGCGTTTTGTTTCTCGCTGCACTACATGTCAAAAAGCTAAGTCATGACTCAATCCTCATGGTTTATATATGCCTTTGCCTGTACCTAGTGTTCCTTGGGAGGATATATCTATGGACTTTGTTTTAGGTTTACCTTAAACAAATAAGGTGAGGGATAGCATATTTGTTGTCGTGGATAGATTCTCGAAAATGGCACACTTCATACCAACTCATAAAAGCGATGATGCTGTTAATGTTGCTGATTTGTTCTTTCGTGAAATTATTCGCTTAAATGGTGTGCCAAATACTATTGTTTCAGATCGTGATACTAAATTTCTTAGCCAATCTTGGAGATGTTTATGGGCTAAATTGGGGACTAAACTGCTTTTTAGTACTACTTGTCACCCCCAAACTGGTGGACAAACTGAAGTAGTCAATAGAACATTGTCTACTATGCTTAGGGCTGTTTTGAAGAATAATAAGAAAATGTGGGAAGAATGCTTGCCTCATATTGAATTTGCTTATAATCGTTCATTGCATTCTACTACTAAGATGTGCCCTTTTGAAATTGTGTATGGTTTCCTGCCTCGTGCACTTATTGATTTGTTGCCTCTTCCATCTCCGGAGAAGGTTAATTTTGATGATAAAGAACGTGCTGAATTGATTTTAAAAATGCATGAGTTAACTAAGGAAAACATTGAGCGTATGAATGCTAAATATAAACTTGCTGGAGATAAGGGTAGAAAACATGTTGTGTTTGCACCTGGAGATCTTGTTTGGTTACATTTGCGTAAGGATAGATTTCCTAATTTGCGCAAATCAAAGCTAATGCCACGTGTTGATGGTCCTTTTAAGGTGTTAGAGAAAATAAATGATAATGCATATAAACTTGAGCTGCCTGCAGATTTTGGGGTTAGTCCCACTTTTAACATTGCAGATTTGAAGCCTTATTTGGGTGAGGAAGATGAGCTTTCATCGAGGACGACATAATTTCAAGAAGGGGAGGATGATGAGGACATCAATACCATTGTTACACCCACAACCCCTGCTGCTATACATACTAGACCAATTACTAGAGCTCGCGCACGCCAATTAAATTATCAGGTACTTTCGTTTCTTGGTAATGATTCTGATGTTCATGAGAATATGATGCTGCCTAAATTGGATACATTTGTTTTGCTTACAAATGAAGGGCCTGGCATGGATAAGAGGGATGATCACTGGAGCAAGACCAAGCATGGAGATGATGGCATGCGCAAGGGGATCCAGAACGGAGTTACAAGTGATGATTTCAGGACTTTGAAGCCACCCTAAGGAGTGCATGAAGCCTTGGACAAAATATACAAGATGCCACTTCATAAAATTTGTCCAGAGGCTATTCTAGGTGCTGCGTCACCTTATTATTGGGCCAGGCCCATGTATTTTCGAAATACTTAAGTATAGACTGTTTTTAGAGTCCGTATGTGTGGGGAAACAAGAGTTAGGGTTGGTTTCGGACCCCTCCTCCAAGGGCCATGAAATTCCCCCCTCTTCCTCCATATATACAGCCCTTAGACTGGGGGTTTTGTTTAGACTAAAAGTTAGCCATAGCTGCAACTTCGCGTACTTCGTTTGTGTCCAACGACCAGACCAAGACGTCACAGAACCCCACCTTGATCAATAAAGCTTTCGTCATATATTCACAATATCCAGATTGCAATCTCAGTTTCTTGCTTGTTCTTTGTTTTCCTGTAGGAAACAAACCTTCATGGTCAGGTTGATCATGCTCCAGCGTGGTCAATAACCTCTCAGAGTTGGTTTAGCCATTGCTAAGGCGTGACGTCCTCGCACGTTCGTAGTCGGATCGTCAAAGTCGACTTCCTCCAAAACGATAGCCACCATCTCATCGAAAGATCGGAACCCTCGCCTCTATCACTTGCGCTCAGCCACACCATTCTGAGCATGAGAACTAGGGCAAGAGAACTAAGTAAGAGTACCTTGCTCAGCAAGAAATCCTTGCAACACATGGGAGATATACTCACCAGCTGAATCTGCGGGAAAAACACGAATAGGAGTAGAAAACTGGGTATGAACCATGGCAACAATTGTTTTGTATATAGGTAAGACCTCACTACGAGAAGACATGAAATAGATCCAAGTGTATCGAGAAAAATCATCTATAAAGATAATATAGTACCGATGACCCCTCTTCGAAGCGAAGGGAGCCGGACCCCAAACATCAGAGTGAATGAGATCAAAAGGACGCTCGAACACTAACTCGCTATAAGGGTAGGGTAGCTAAATCTTCTTACCAAGCCTACAACCCAGACAATCCAACAAAGCGTTCCCGGAGACAGACCCCAGAACACCGTGATGAACCAAAGACGAGAGAATAGAACCACATAAATGGCCAAGACGATGATGCCACTGTTGAAAAGTGCTGGTAGACGTAGCTATAGGGGCTGCAAGACTGACATTGGTGGTAGTAGAGGGAAGACGAAGCCAGTCAAGCACCCATATACCATCAGAGCGTCGAGGGCCAGCACGAAGCAGAGCGCCCGTGCGACGATCCTGAACAGAACATGAATCAAAGTTGAGAATGACCCTAAAACTAGAGTCAACAATCTGACCACCAGATATGAGCTCCATGGTAAGTCGAGGAACATGAGCGACAGAGGGAACATGAAATGAAGAGGTACTAAGAGTGCTTCGACTAGCTATAGGGAGAGGAGTGCCATCAGCCGCAAGAACACGAACAGGAGACTCGATAGGTCGAACAAAGGTCAAACTGGAAGAATCATATGTCATATGAAAAGACGCTCCAGTATCAAGAATCCATGGGGATGTACCTGAATGAGTAGAAGGTGGTTTCTTATTGCCAGAAGAGTCAGTCACAGAACCTGCAGAAACCATCGGTGAAGAATCCCAAGTATCAAGCAGGCATTTCAGCCATGCATTCTCACGTGTAGACAGGGACACGGCATAGGAGGTTGAGGTAGAAACATCTGCCGAAAATGAGCAGTCGCTTCCACCTATGGAAGCCGTGTGTAGAGTCGGCCAAGAGTAGCGAGTCTACGTAGAGCTGCATGTGAAAGCCTCTGGGGAGTCGACATAGAGCGGTCACCATAACACACAGAAGCCATGAGAGGAGTCAACGTAGGGCGACAATCACCAGGTGCGAAAGTCGTGAGAAGTGTCACTAAAGAACGACCAACAGGATGCATAGAAGCTGCTAAAGGAGGCGGTGCAGCTGCCGAAGGAGTCGATGTAGAGCGGCCAACAACACCGGTGGATGTCACATAAGGTGTCGAAGTAGAGCGATAACCACCACCTCCAAGTGGGCAAGCACCAAGCACCAAGGAACGATGCATGTGCGAGACGGGATCAATGTACGGAATACCATCGAAAGACATTGGGTAGCGCAGGAGAGGTGTACCCGACGACAGCATTGCACCTCTTTTTTTTCTTTAACTTTTTTTCTCCTCTTCTTTTTTCTCTCCCTTTTTTTTGAAATAGACAACAGACTATAGGGCCTCAAGCCAGGCAGCTGAACGAAGCAGGCCAAGTGGCAGAGTAGATTGTGGCGCGAGTGTCACTACTAGGAAAAGGCTAATTAGTGGCGCACCTGTTTTGGCCATTAATGGCGCACTACAGGTGCGCCACTATTAACACGCCACTAGTAACAAGTACTAATGGCGCACCCCTGGTGCGCCATTAGTATCCCAGATAATAGTGGCGCACCTGGCAGTGCGCCATTAATATGTCGCCTGGTGCGCCATTACTATGCCTCCCAGGGGGCCATATTTACCTTGTGCTCTGGGTTACTAATGGCACACTTCTAGGTAATGCGACACTAGTATGTTTATTGCAGTGCACCACTAAAGTGCAGTATGGTGCGCCACTAGTATGAATATTAGGAATTTTTTTCTTTTCTGATATTTGCACAGGTTACAAAATATATTACTGCACAGAATATAGATAGCACAACATATAAACAGCAGATTTATCGAATACAAATAAAAGATTACTCTCCGAATAAAATTCATCATATTAGTCTCCGAATTCAAAAGACCGAACAAAGTTAGAACATTGCAAGTCTCGAGACCACGACTAGCGAGTTTGTCTTCACATTACAAGTCCATATCGATCATCTAAACTACCATCACATAGAAGAGAGATGTGGTCATCAGGATGAGCATCATCGCGATGAAACTGGTCCTCATCAGGTTCCTCCTCCGCTCCCTCCTCTCTCCCACTAGATAGCACGCGTATCTATCTTCCGCCTCCGCCCTAGTGGTGTACCCTTTGTAACTGTTACCGCTGAAACGGTGAACCTGTCTTCAACACTCCTCCCAGTCGCCGTAGACTCCGGGAACCTTACCCTTGTACACGACATACGACAGCATCTCTATGCACTATACAAACAAAACCTTAGTAGCAATTCACAGACAATACATAAGCAATATATAAGTATGCAACAAAAGGATCGGAAGAGAAAAGAAACACATTAATAGCACGATTCATGGTCCTACTAATAAATAGCATAGATTACATATAAGTTGAACAACTGTCCAAACCAAAGAGACATACAAGTTCATTAAAGTTTAATTACAACATGAGCTAATCGATATTTTAGAACTACATAGCATCACTAGTTTCGACTCGACTCAGGGACCGGACCATGGATGAAGCCACCGTCTTTCGTGATGGACATGAAATCGTGATTGTTGTCAGCTTGCATTTGTAGCGTTGTTTCTATTTCACTGTTGGACGGTTGATATCTAAGGTAGAACTGCCCCGAGGTATGTAGGACATCTTGATGGATGATTTCCGCAAACTCCGACTGGATGCGAAAGAATTCTTGTCTGAGGTCCGCGTCCTGGATTGCCGACAAGCGTGCGGCCCAATCTTTGAGACTATTTGGTAGCAGAAGTTGATTATGGTCCCGTACGATCGCCCGCATGTGATGGAGGGCGTAGTAGGCATCCTTTTGACCGCCAGGCGGCTTCTTGACGCAGGGGAACGTCGTTATGTGGGTGAACACGTGCTTGACGTACCTAAGAATCGGCCTCCTGAAGGTGCCTCCAGATTTGGCGTAGCTGGGGAGAACATCATCAAGAATTTTCTTGATATTTGTGTAGTCTTTATTCGACTGACGGCCTGAGTCAAAATACGTGGCCATGGAATAGTTGGGGCTTAAGAGGATGAGTGTGCAATGTGTGTCACTGCAGAAAACACATAATGTTAGAAAAAAAGAACGATCAAAATGTAAGAAATCATATGTTACGGGGCGGTGAGGGGATGACTTACTCGGGAAAGTAAGGCACGAGGAAGTTATATCTGGGTTTGCCAGAATGACGCCTTCGAGGTATGAACTCACGACTTGCCGGTCCCCAGCGCTGCCCAAGATCTTGGCACGCATGTAGAATGGGTCAACTATCATGATGTTCGGGGTCTTGTCTCTAATGGTCCGCATCTCCATACTCAGTGAAAATAGCCGAACAAAGGTGTAGTGCAGCGGATGAAGGTTAAACTTAGCGAAGATGTCATCAAACCACAGGACGATCATACCCCCGATGGCGCTATCGACAAATCCCTTGCCCTCTGGCACCTTGGCCATGAAACCGGGTATGCCACATCATTCTCGGAGAGACGCCGCTTCTCCAAAGAAAGAACATTGTCATGTAGACTCCGCATAGCACTGGTTGCAGCATTGAGCAGATTAGTCGGTAGCGTCGGCCTACCCACCACATGCACCCTCCTTGAGATATCCTTAGATGTAGGTGGCCCGTCCTGAGCACGGATCGTACTCGGTATTGGCTGGTTCGCACCCTTGTTATTCTTTCTTTTCCGTCCCTTCTTCTTCTGTTGTAATGGGATCGAGTTCTGCTCAGAGACAGCCTTCTTGAGTGTGTTGGGGCTGATAATATTTGGCACCTCGGCTATCTAAGGCTCGGTGAAGGCGGCAGCTGGAGGCGTCTCCTGAGAACTGAACACCAGACGACGCCTGTTGCAATTGGGTTTCTCTGTGGTACCAGCTAGATTGCGGTCGTCTTTTGCAGGGTTTGGTTCTTGAGAATGATGCCCCAAGAATTCGTCACCATACCCATGTTCGTTGAAGTACTTATCGACCCTAGTAAATGTACCATCGTCATCGTTCGGATCCTGTGCCATATGCATGTCCGGATTGGCCATATGTTCGTCGTTGTCGTCCGGTAGCGTTGTGGCGGTCTTGCCATGGCTTGGCGCCGGCACGACTGGCGGTGTTGTATGTGGGGTGGTGTCCCCCGCCCCCAAACGAATCTGTCTCTTCGGCCAAAGCATGGACTAGCCTATGCAGGTGCTGAGGGTCATCACATCATCTTCGTCGGCCCCAGGGGGTCGATACGGAGGTAACAAGTCGTCGCAGCCCCACAGCACCCAAACTAGTTGAACCCTTTACACGTTGGGTGGCATCGGATTACCATGGAACAGGCGGTTGTCCGGTTGAACGATTATGGCCTTGGCGACATCGATCAACTCGCCATTCACAAAGTGCAGGAGAGTGCATGGAATGTCGGCGGCGCCCTGCGAAAACATGTAGGGCGTCAGGGATGCCCAGTCAAAGGCAAGGAGATGAAGTCATCGGCCGAGAGGCTTAGTTACCTTGGTGGCGTCAAGATCGGCTAATGTCGAGGCACCGCCAACGGCGGGCGTGCAAGTGACGGAGGGGCCGCTTGCTGCCGAGGTGCCGGCCGGCGTATTCTTCCCACACCCGGGTGCATTATGCTCCAATGTCGGCACCGACGCCGGAGACACCAATGCCGCCTCCGCCGGAGACACCAATGGCGTCGCCGGCGCATTGTGCGAGTTGCTGTCCGTGAAGCTGGGAATCAGGGGCGGACCCTATTGGCCGCTTGCAATGCACGCCTGCAGCCCCTCAAGCAAGGTAGTCATGATGGCGGTGATCGTCGCTCCCAGTTGGTCTCGCACTTGCTCTTCGACTATCTTCGGAATCCGTGCCACTTTTGTGTTGAGTTCTTGAACCTCGCGCTCCTGGCTATCCGAGCTGGTCTTTCTCTCCTTTCGCCCAGCGGTATAGTATTCCGACCATTTCGTGTACAAGCCTTTGCCGGCCACACGACCAGCTGACCACGGCTTACTGAGCTTATCCTTGTTTTTCATTATGTTCAATGCCCTATTTAAATGGGTGTTGAAAGGGGAGCTCTGAGACGACCCCGCGCTACTGCTTTCAGTGTCCTGCGGAAGGAACATGAACCATTTAGAAATTTGGCTTCATTAATTAGAATGCAGCCATATGGAGCTAATTACGCGAGGGTGTATTCCTTACCAGAACAAGCTCAAGCACCTTGGTCTTCGGATCCGTGGTAAGCTCCTAGGCTACCGGTTCAATCTTGTACCGGTCCCTAACATAGTTCTTGGTCTGTTGTCACGGTATTTCTCGAAGAGGGGCGGTAGGCCTTGCTCGGCACGCTCCGCATCCTCCTTGTCCCATATAGGTTCCGCCACTCTATAACCGCCGGGACCGAGTTTGTGGACCCCTAAGTTCAAGTCCCGCATCTCTTTCCCCCACTGACTTGATTCCACGGTTGCGTTGCTCTCGCACTTGATCTTGAACTCCAGGTAGTGATCTTTTGTAACCTCCCAAATTTTCAATTTGGAATGTTATACAATAGATCATCACTGCATATCATATTTATTTGCCTTTTGGGTTGATCCTAGAAATTCTACGCAACTCAAGGACCCTCGGAGAGAGTTGGGGATTTCGTTATTTTCATATTTGAGTTTTCTCAAATTTTCAAAATAGGATCATTTGATTTTATTTATTTTATCTCCAATTATTTCTATTATAAAAATATGAGAGAGCAAATAAAATGACTTTCCCAAAATAAAGAAATATTGAGGATTTAATAAAAAATCAAATAAGGTTTTATTCTGGAGTTTTTCGTGGTTTTATTTGAATTTAGGAAAAATTTCATGTTTTCAAAAATTGCTTTTAGGGCCAAGAAAATGTTCATCCTATTCTAAATATTTTATTTAGACGGTGAAAATTTGTTTTGGCAATTTTAGATTTTTATTTATTTTTCTAGAATTTTTCTTAGTTTCGGCGAAATTGTTTAAAAAAAAACCCCGCGCGTCCAGGCCGGCCCGCCAGGCCACCGCCTCCCTCGCCGAGTTATCGCCGGACTCGGGAGACCAAGCCGGGCACGCCTCCGCCGTCGACCCCCTCCCCAAGAAAGGCCGCCCCCCTCCCTCCTTAAATAGCCACCCCGGGGCCCCTGGGAGCCCCGAGCCGCCGAGCTGCTCCGAACGCCGCCCCGCCGCTGCTGCTGCCGCTGCACGCCGCCTGCGCCGCGAGTCGCCACCCCGCCGCGCTGCTGCTGCCGCCGCCGCCAGCCGTCGCCCCGCCGCCGCCAGCCGTCGCCCCGCCGAACCGAGGCGAGGTAGCCGCCCCGCCGCCCGGTTTTTTGAGAAAAACTGATTCGGTTTTTTTTAAACCTAGCTTCGTTTTTTTAATAGATCGATTTTTTTCCGGTTTATTTATCTAGCAAGCGTCCGCTCGTCCGTTCGTTTTAACGAACATGTTCATCGTTTAGTTCCAGAAAACGAACATTCATTCGTTATTCTGTTCGTCGTTTTTCTTTTTCTTGGATTATTCCGCGATTATTTCTGATCGCGATTTCTGATCCGATTTTCGTTCTAGTTTAAGTTTTCGCTCGTTTATCAGAATCAGGCGATTCAAGCGCTTGGATTTTCATCTCGAAACCCTCTTTCCGTTTAACTAACTCAAACAAGTTTTTGCCTCTGTAAAATTTGACCTAGATCCAGAATAGTAAACGAAGCTTGTTTCTTTCGTCGTTTGTCTTTCGTTGCTTCATTTGATTTGATTCTTTTTGCCAATCGAAGTTCTTAAGTTGAACTATCTGGTTAGATCTCTTATTCGAGTTTACCTGTGCATTAGATGAGTACTTATTGTATGCTTGTTTGTTTGCGATAGAGTACCCGGAGTGTGCCGCTTTCTACTTCGAATCACTAGGTTTTGCGGATCATCAGCAAGGCAAGTAACACTTTGATCATACCTCCTACTACCTAATTTTTATTGCATTAGATCAATCCCCACACCATTGCATGATTAGGATCTAATTAAATTGTGGGTTTGGGAAGTAGATGAGGTAGTACCTATTACCTATTTTATTATGAAACCTTTGGGACTTACTTCTATGTTTGCTTGTTATGCCATGCTATGCCAGTAGACGTGGATTGGGTGAGTGTATCCATGACAGATGTGAGATTTTTAAATTAATTGTTTACTTAAGGTGGCAACCTAAACATACATCTGGGTGGATTGAGGCACCTGGGTATTCCAGCGATTGCCTGTTTTTCTTTTGGACCGCCACCCAGGCTCAAAGGGATCATGAGATTATTCATACTAGAAACTTCCGTGTGCAGCCACAAGCTACTATGGGATCTAACACAGTTGACTAAGTCATGCGAACTCTTACAGCGGTATACTAGCAGATGTAGGGGATGTAGGTTGGTACGGTCTACCCGTTCGTAAGGTGCAAGCGCTTCTGAAAGACTGTCTCGGTCATCCATTTCTCAAACATCATGTAGTGCGAGAATCCCAACGGAGGAGATCGATTCTTGTGGGGAAAAGTGTGCAAACCTCTGCAGAGTGTATAAACTAATCATGGTTAGCCGTGTCCCCGGTTATGGACATCTTGAGTATCTAGTACTTGGATTATCATGTGAATCTCATCATGTTACTCTAAATTAATTTTGTTGGGTTTTAATGATGATGCTTAATTGGGATTGAGAGGGTGTCTACACTCTCAATGTTTAACAACTACCATGATAGTTAAATAAAATTTATTCCTTTGCAGTAGGGAAAAATTGGCTTTACGCAAAACTGTAACCATAGAGCTTACCGCCAGCCAAATATGCATGTAGTATATCCTTATTCTTTCATTGCTCTCTATGTGTTACTTTGTCAGGATATTCCATGTGCTAACCCGTTTCGGGCTGCAATGTTCATGTTGCAGACTTCTCAGACGACGAGTACGGTGCCTTTAGGTCGTGGTTCTATACTCAGTAATGCCGTTGGAGTTGATGGACTCACTTATCTTCCAAGCCTTCCGCTGTTGTCGTTATTAGATGTCCTTAAGCCATATTTATTGTAATAAGTTCTCCTTTGAGAAACTCGATGTAATAAGTGTGTGATTGCTACTCTGTTATAAATCCTTCAAGTACTGTGTGGTGTCAGCATTACCGATCCAGGAATGACACCGGAGCAAAGAGATTGGATTGTTTGAGGTCTAGTCGCTACAAGATGGTATCAGAGCACACGCTGACTGTAGGACACGGCCACTAAGCTAAAGCCCTAGATGACTACTCACACTTCTCATTCTGACTCCTCGTCTTTTCTACTGTTTTAGGATGGCGGGTGCAAGGAACAAGTTCACACAGCCAGATGAAGATACACCCTTTGGACGTCACCTGAAGGAAGTCACTAAGTACCTGAACATCGGAGTACCAAGCTTCACCGGAACCTACAACGCCACTTTACCTGAAGAGGAGCGTTGGATGATTCAAGTTCAAGTTCCAGGAAGGACGTTCATGCTAGTCACCGAGGCCATAGAGTTTTCCTTTGATGCACCGACATGGAGTCTAGGAAGGGGCATGGCAGCTCACATCGCCATGGGACGTATTGGAGAAGTCTACCGCAATGATCTCAAGGATACTATCTACCAGATTTGTGGGTGCCGAGATGAGCACTGGGAGATGATAAGCACCAAGAAGGATAGATCAATTGCAGCTTTTATCCAGGAGTTGAACCAGCACATTCAACGTCAGGAGAACCAGATGTGCGCCGACATGATAGATCTAAAGAAGGCAAGAACAAGAATCAAGGAACTGGAGGAAGAACTCAAGGCTACACGTGAAGATTATGAAGAGGAAATCGAAGTACTAGTGGAGAAGAATGACGAACTGATCAAGAAGATCGGAATATTTATGGGAGGCCCTACACCAGTAGAAGAAGATGAAGAACCCAAGGAGATTCGCCCTGAAGACTACATCATCATCGACGACACCGACTTGGATCCAGATGATAGTGATGATGACTATATTGATGAAGCTGGAGCAGATATCATGGAGTCTGCAACCGAAGAATATTTCTAGTAGACCACCTCATCAGTAGTAGTAGTAGTCCACCATGTAAATATAGTAGTTCGAGCACTTTTGCGATAGTTAGATCGATTGTATGCCCTTGTTTGATTGAATGAAGTGAATTTTTTGTTTTGCCTCATGTGCATGTGGGTAGTGTTTTCTCTCTAGACCCCCTCTATTCTTAATCTCATCTTTTCTAAACCCTCAGATGCCTCCGAGATGTGACCCTAGATTTACCTTCCCATCGGAGCTCACTCAGTTGATCCAGCAGCAGAACACATTGATGCAGTTGCTAGTCCAGAATCAGAATCAGGGGAACAACAACAACAACCCACCACCACCACCACATGTTGACCACTTAGCCCGTTTTCTTAGGCTGAATCCGCCGGTGTTCTCTAGTAGCACCGAGCCGATAGTAGCAGATGATTGGCTCTGCAAGGAAGCTAGGGAGTTGACCACGGCACGATGCGCATATGCGGAAAAGGTGAAGTTTGCCGCACATCAGCTTGAAGGACCTGCAACATCATGGTGGGGGAATTTCACAGCCACTTTCCCTATCGACACTATCACATGGGACCAGTTTCAGCAAGCTTTCCGTACTGCCCATGTTTCAGCATGAGCTATGGCCATGAAGAAGCGTGAGTTTCGCAACTTGCACCAAGGAGGACGGACAGCTGGCCAGTATGTGGAGGACTTTAGTAAGCTAGCACGTTATGCCCCAGATGACGTTGCTACGGATGTGGCTAAACAGGAGAAGTTTCTGGAAGGACTGAATGATGAGTTGAGCATGCAGTTGATGGTAGCAACCTTCAGCAACTACCAGGAGTTGGTAGATCGTGCTCTTATGATTGAAGGGAAACAACAGCAGATTGAGAACCGCAAGAGGAAGTATGGACAAGGGAGGTACAATTCTGGAGCTCAGCAGAAGCCACGTTTTACCCCTAGACCGAGAGGACACTTTCATCATACCCATGGAGGAGGTAGCTCGCACAATCATAATGGCCCCGAGAATGGTAATGGGAACGGAGGAAGCAACGGCCAGAACCGTACCAACCCATCAACCCCAGCCAAGAGAGACCTAAGCCAAGTCACTTGTTTTAAGTGCCAGAAGACCGGACATTATGCCAATGAATGTCCTGAATCCCAAAATGGAAATGGCAATGGAATCTCTGGGAAGAAGCCGAACCCTTTCAATAGGGGACAGGTGAACCATGTTAACGTGGAGGAGGTTGAAGAGCAGCCGGATGCAGTAATCGGTAAGTTTTTGGTTAAGTCATTTGCTGCACTCGTTCTTTTTGATACTGGTGCCTCAAATTCATACATCTCAAGGGGAATTGTGGATAAGTATAAACTGCCAACCCAAGCCCTTAGGTCACCCATGTTAGTAACCTCGCCTGGAGCAGAGTATATGGCTAATCTATGGTGTGATCAGTTACCATTAAGGATTGGTAACTATGTATTTCCCTCGGACCTAATAGTATTGTAATCCAAGGATTGGATGTGATATTAGGCATGGATTGGTTATCGAAGTATGAAGGGAATATTGAATGCGCCAGTAAGTTAATTTTGCTTACAACGCCAGAAGGAAGAAGGATCAAGTATGTATCCCGGCATGTGCCGAAGAGGACTCAAGTAAATTCCCTAACAGGAGTTGTGCAGGAGGAAGTACCAGTGGTAAAGGATTTCCCTGACGTATTTCCAAAGGAGTTGCCAGGCATGCCACCGGATAGAGATATTGAGTTTTTAATTGAGCTTTTGCCAGGCACAGGGCCAATATCTAAGAGACCATATAGGATGCCAGCAAAGGATTTGGAAGAGATTAAGAAGCAAATTAAAGAGTTATTGGATAAGGGTTATATTCGCCCAAGTTCTTCACCTTGGGGATCGTTGGTACTTCTAGTGGAGAAGAAGGATGGATCGTTAAGGATGGTTGTTGATTATCGAGGATTGAATGAAGTAACCATCAAGAACAAGTACCCACTACCGATAATCAATGATCTGTTTGATTGATTGCAAGGAGCTAAGGTATTTTCCAAGATCGATCTGCGACCAGGATACCACCAGTTGAAGATTCGAGAACAGGATATACCTAAGACAGCTTTTACCACTAGGTATGGGTTGTACGAGTATACCGTTATGTCATTTGGTCTGACTAACGCACTCGCATATTTTATGAACATGATGAACAAAGTATTTATGGAGTTCATGGACAAGTTCGTCGTAGTGTTCATTGATGATATCCTAGTTTACTCGAAGAATGAAGAGGATCATAAGGAGCATTTGCGTTTGGTACTTGGAAAGCTCAGAGAACATCAGTTATATGCCAAGTTTAGCAAATGTGAGTTTTGGTTGAAGGAAGTTGGATTCCTCGGACACGTTATATCTGGAGAAGGTATAGCAGTAGATACCACCAAGGTTGAAACTGTGACAAATTGGGAAGCCCCAACAACAATTGGAGAGATCCGGAGTTTTCTTGAACTCGCAGGATACTACCGGAGATTTATTGAAAACTTCTCGAAGATTGTGAAGCCTATGACGGAGTTGTTGAAGAAGGATACCAAGTTCAAATGGACTGAAGAGTGTGAGGCCAGTTTCCATGAGTTGAAGAAACATTTGGTTACATCACCAATGTTGATTTTGCCAGATCAGACCAAGGATTATGAGGTGTATTGTGACGCTTCACGTCGAGGACTTGGAGCAGTTCTTATGCATGAAGGAAGAGTTGTATCATATGCCTCACGACAGCTTAAGCCTCATGAGTTGAATTATGCCACGCATGATTTGGAGTTAGTAGCCGTAGTGCATGCGTTGAAGACTTGGAGACATTTTCTCATTGGAAACCATTGTGAGGTGTACACGGATCACAAGAGTTTGAAGTATATCTTCACAC
Source organism: Triticum aestivum (assembly GCF_018294505.1). Taxonomy (NCBI): domain Eukaryota; kingdom Viridiplantae; phylum Streptophyta; class Magnoliopsida; order Poales; family Poaceae; genus Triticum; species Triticum aestivum. Next base: position 260,149,640 of record NC_057806.1, on the reverse strand, counting down.
GGAAGGAGTTAAATCTTAGGCACAGGAGATGGTTAGAGCTCATCAAGGATTATGATATGAGATTGCATTATCATCCTGGAAAGGCTAACATAGTAGCTGACGCGTTGAGCCGTAAAAGCCATGTCAACACTCTAAGGACGGGAGATTTACCAAGAGAGTTAGCCGAGAATCTTCGTGAGCTATGCTTGGAAATAGTTCTGAGAGGCTATGTAGTAGCATTGGAGATTCAGTCTACTTTGATGGATAAGATAAGAGAAGCTCAAAGGACTGACAAGGAGATCGCTTCTATTAAGGAGAAAATGAGCAAAGGAAAAGCTAAAGGATTTCGTGAGGATGAGCATGATACCTTATGGTTTGAAGACCGTGTTTATGTGCCTAATGACCCAGAGATCAGGAAGTTGATTCTGCAAGAGGCCCATGATTCACCATATTCGATTCACCCAGGAAATACCAAGATGTATCTGGATTTGAAGGATACTTTCTGGTGGACCATAATGAAGAAGGATATTGCGGAGTATGTAGCAGTTTGTGATGTATGTCACAGAGTAAAGGTAGAGCATCAGAAACCATCCGGATTGCTACAGCCATTGCCAATACCCGAATGGAAGTGGGATAAGCTAGGCATGGATTTTATTACGGGATTGCCCAGAACTCGTTCAGGCTATGACTCGATTTGGGTAGTAGTCGATCGTTTGACAAAGGTAGCTCATTTCATCCCAGTAAAGACTACCTATACTAGTGCCAAGTTGGCAAAGATATACATGACCAGGATCGTATGTCTGCATGGAGTTCCAAGGAGCATTGTATCAGATAGAGGAACCCAGTTTACCTCAAAGTTCTGGAATCAGTTGTAGGAAACTTTGGGTACCAGGCTAGAATTCAGTACAGCTTTCCATCCGCAGACAGATGGACAGACCGAGAGAGTCAATCAGATTTTGGAGGATATTCTGAGAGCTTGTGTGCTAGATTATGGATCTAGTTGGGATGAAAATTTGCCATATGCAGAGTTCTCTTACAACAACAGTTATCAATCCAGTTTGAAGATGGCCCCTTTCGAAGCCTTGTACCGAGGGAGGTGCAGAACCCCGTTGTCATGGGATGAAGTTGGAGACCGATAGTTGTTTGGACCGGATCTGATTAAGGAGTCTGAATAGAAGGTGAAATTAATTCGCGATAGGCTCAAGGTAGCCCAGTCCAGGCAGAAGAGCTACGCAGATTCTAAACGCAAGGAGACAGTTTATGAAGTTGAAGACCGAGTTTATCTTCGAGTATCTCCACTTTGAGGAGTTAAGCACTTTGGAGTTAAGGGAAAGTTAGCGCCACGTTTTGTAGGACCATACAAGGTTTTGGAGCGTATGGGAGAAGTAGCCTACAAGTTGGAATTACCCGAAGGATTGTCAGGAGTTCACGACGTGTTCCACGTTTCCCAGTTAAGGAAGTGCCACGCGGAGATGGCTGATATACCGCTGAGAGATACGGTGCCGCTGGAAGCGATTCAGTTGGACAGTGATTTGACCTATGAGGAGAAACCAGTTAAGATTCTTGAGTATGCCAGCCGAGTAACCCGCAGCAAGGTTATCAAGTTTTGCAAAGTTTAGTGGAGCCACCACACGAAGGATGAAGCCACCTGGGAGCGAGAGGAAGATTTGCTGAAGCACCACCCTCACCTATTTTCTAGCCAACCCGAATCTCGAGGGCGAGATTCATCTTAAGGGGGGTAGGTTTGTAACATCCCAAATTTTCAATTTGGAATGTTATACAATAGATCATCACTACATATCATATTTATTTGCCTTTTGGGTTGATCCTAGAAATTCTACGCAACTCAAGGACCCTCGGACAAAGTTGGGGATTTCGTTATTTTCATATTTGAGTTTTCTCAAATTTTGAAAATAGGATCCTTTGATTTTATTTATTTTATCTCCAATTATTTCTATTATAAAAATATGAGAGAGGGAATAAAATGACTTTCCCAAAATAAAGAAATATTGAGGATTTAATAAAAAAATCAAATAAGGTTTTATTCTGGAGTTTTTCGTGGTTTTATTTGAATTTAGGAAAAAATGCATGTTTTCAAAAATTGCATTTAGGGCCAAGAAAATGTTCATCCTGTTATAAATATTTTATTTAGATGGCGAAAATTTGTTTTGGCAATTTTCGATTTTTATTTATTTTTCTAGAACTTTTCTTAGTTTCGGCGAAATTGTTCAAAAAAAACCCCGCGCCCGACTGGGCCAAAGGCCCAGCCGAGCCAGGCCGGCCCGCTAGGCCACAGACTCCCTCGCCAAGCTACCGCCGGACTCGGGGAGACCGAGTCGGGCACGCCTCCGCCGCCGACCCCATCCTCAAGCAAGGCCCCCCCCCTCCCTCCTTAAATAGCCACCCTGGGGCCCCCTAGGAGCCCCGAGCCGCCGAGCCGCGCCGCACGCCGCCCCGCCTGCGCCGCGCGTCGTCGCCCCGCTGCCGCCGCACGCCGCCTATGCCACCAGCCGCCGCCCAGAGCCCTGCCGGACCGAGCCGAGGTAGCCGCCCCTCCGCCCGGTTTTCTGAGAAAAACCAATTCATTTTTTTGGAAAACCTAGCTTCGTTTTTTAATATATCGGTTTTTTCGGTTTATTTATTTAGCAAGCGTCTGCTCGTCCGTTCTTTTTAACGAACGCGTTCATCGTTTAGTTCCAGAAAACGAACGTTCCTTCGTTATTCTGTTCGTCGTTTTTCTTTTTCTCGGATTATTCCGCGATTATTTCTGATCGTGATTTCTGATCCGATTTTCGTTCTAGTTTAACTTTTCGCTCGTTTATCAGAATCAGGCGATTCAAGCGCTTGGAGTTTCATCTCGAAACCCTCTTTCCGTTTAACCAACTCAAACAAGTTTTTGCCTTTGTAAAATTTGACCTAGATCTAGAATAGTAAACGAAGCTTGTTTCTTTCGCCGTTTGTCTTTTGTTGCTTCATTTGATTTGATTCTTTTTGCCAATCGGAGTTCTTAAGTTGAACTATCTGGTTAGATCTCTTATTCGAGTTTTACCTGTGCATTAGATGAGTACTTATTGTATGCTTATTTTTTTGTGACAGAGTACCCAGAGTGCGCCGCTTGCTACTTCGAATCGCTAGGTTTTGCGGATCATCAGCAAGGCAAGTAACACTTTGATCATACCTCCTACTACCTAATTTTTATTGCATTAGATCAATCCTCACACCATTGCATGATTAGGATCTAATTAAATTGTGGGTTTGGGAAGTAGATGAGGTGGTGCCTATTACCTGTTTTATTATGAAACCTTTGGGAGTTACTTCTACGTTTGCTTGTTATGCCATGCTATGCCAGTAGACGTGGATTGGGTGAGTGTATCCATGACAGATGTGAGATTTTTAAATTAATGGTTTACTTAAGGTGGCAACCTAAACACACATCTGGGTGGATTGAGGCACCTGGGTATTCTAGCGAGTGCCTATTTTTCTTTTGGACCGCCACCCAGGCTCAAAGGGATCATGAGATTATTCATACTAGAAACTTCCGTGTACAGCCACAAGCTACTATGGGCTCTAGCATAGTTGACTAAGTCGTGCGAACTCTTACAGTGGTAGACTAGCAGATGTAGGGGATGTAGGTTGGTACGGTCTACCCGTTCGTAAGGTGCAAGCGCTTCTGAAAGACTATGTGTCGGTCATCCGTTTCTCAAACATCATGTAGTGCGAGAATCCCAACGGAGGAGATCGAGTCTTGTGGGGAAAAGTGCGCAAACCTCTGCGGAGTGTATAAACTAATCATGGTTAGCCGTGTCCCCGGTTATGGACATCTTGAGTATCTAGTACTTGGATTATCATGTGAATCTCATCATGTTACTCTAAATTAATTTTGTTGGGTTTTAATGATGATGCTTAATTGGGATTGAGAGGGTGTCTACACTCTCAATGTTTAACAACTACCATGATAGTTAAATAAAATTTATTCCTTTGAAGTAGGGAAAAATTGGATTTACGCAAAACTGTAACCATAGAGCTTACCACCAGCCAAATATGCATGTAGTATAGCCTTATTCTTTCATTGCTCTCTATGTGTTACTTTGCCAGCATATTCCATGTGTTGACCCATTTCGGGCTGCAACATTCATGTTGCAGACTTTTTAGACGACGAGTAAGGTGCCTTTAGGTCGTGGTTCTATACTCAGTGATGTCGTTGGAGTTGATGGACTCACTTATCTTCCAAGCCTTCCGTTGTTATCGTTATTAGATGGCCTTAAGCCATATTTATTGTAATAAGTTCTCCATTGAGACACTCGATGTAATAAGTGTGTGATTGCTACTCTGTTATAAATCCTTCAAGTACTGTGTGGTGTCAACATTACCGATCCAAGGATGACACCGGAGCACAGAGATTGGACTGTTTGAGGTCTGGTCGCTACATCTTTGCTGATCGAAGGATTTTTTTCTCCTTGATCTTCTCATAACTATCACCTTTTTCAATCATTCTCTTCACTACAGCTCTCCAAGTAGCCAGGGTCGTGCTCATCTTTGTGAGGGTGGCACTGTTCACTTTATTCCCTGAGAGGCGTGTGTTTGCGAAGTCACCGGGGAACTTGTATCGTTCGTGCAGCTTCATGAAGAGGAGGTTGCGCAAATTTCCTCGGTCACGATGCCTTAGGTTCTCGGTGTTGATCGAGACGGTGCTCCAGAGAATGCACCCGAGCTGTCCCGCGTACCCCTTGAATAATTCTTTGGGCGCCGTTGGATGCCCCTCGAAGGACACTTCAGTAAGTTCCTCCTTGATGGTGCCGAGCACGTTCGAGCACCGGTCCTTCTGTTGCCTCTTCGGTTGGCTGCCATCTGTGCGTGTGCTGCCATCATCAGTGGTCATCCTCGGCGGCACCATTAGTGGTGTCATCCCCGACGCCACTAGGGGTTGTGTAGTCAGGATCACTGTCTTCCGCGGCGTCCTCATAGCAGTGAGGTCCTTCCTCCATCTCCTGGGACAGCTCCCAGAATGCCTTGCCCAAACCGCCGGCCTCATCATTGTGGGCCATGTTTTGCTCTAAATAGGAAAAAAATTGGTCAAAAAGTTGGTTATTGTCAAGGAACAAGATCTATAAGTTGACCAAACAACCTAATTCTCGAGGAATGTCGCTAAAAAGTTTGTTATTGTCAAGGAACAATTGAGAGATGTTTGTGATATTGCCTAGTTATTTTGGGATGGAACCTGTTAGTGTGTTGTTGCTAAGGTCCAAGTCCACGTTCTCAAGGTCTAAGATAATTTAATCAGGGTAGTGGTAGTGGATTTGTGCACAAGCTAAGCTAGCTAAGACAGTAGCTTCCTTGCAACCCATAAAAGACAAAGGAAAAGGGATGAAAGGGGGGAGATGGTTAGCTTTGATGAGCAGGCAGCATCTTCCTAACCCCCTTCTTCTTGTCTCCTCTCACTATCTCTCTCACACACATGGCAAGCAAGGGTGTCTGAGTGTGTGAAGAAATACTAAACTAATCCAACCATGCTGATTAATTTTTGTTTCGGTTTAGAATCGGGCACCTTCTAGGTCAAAAAAATTGGGCCTGACCTTTGCTAATTTTCTTGACCTAGGAGTGCCCCATTCTCAACCGAAATGGAAATTAATCAACATTTCAGGAGAAAGGGGCCATTTCAGAAGATCACAAGAGCATCACAAGTTGACAAAATTCCCAAGTAGTACAGCAGCAGCAGCATCACAAGTAATTCAGCAGCATCACAAGGCATTAGTAGTTCAGTACATGAACAAGTTTTACAAAGCACATCAATATGTACTATATTTCATTGTGGAGTGATATACAGTATGTTACAGCAAAGAAACAACTTAATCCATGCCTCAGCTTATCAACAGTCATTACTTGTCAAATACAGAACAAGGAACAATTTATTTGTGAGATAGTTACAAATGATGACAGAATAAAGCAACACCCTGCACTAGCCTAAACAAACAAACACCAACGAGAAAATCTGGCAATTTTTGTTCGTGTGATTCTTCAAGACTTCATCGTAATACATCTCATCTTTGACAGCCTAAATCTAAGCTTTGCATAGTGGGTTTTCAGCAGAGTTTATGATATAATCCTAGCAGGGTAATTCACAACGCAATAGAAAGGTTGCAGGGTTTCAATATGCGGTGACTGATGGAGATATGCCAAATGAATTAGGCTCTCTGAACTCCGAACTAATCTAGATTTTCCTAGTTCCCATCAAGTAAATCCTAACGGCCAGTACATACTAAGTAGCATCATCTTCCTTAGAGTATGCATTAAAAGATCATATTACTTGACTGTTGTAAGCAGTAAACTCTAAACAACACTCGCTTGGAACAGGGGACGTGCAGAGTAATAAAAAACAGAGTTATCCATAAGAAGAAATGAAAAATAGGTAAAGAGTCTACAGACAATTTTATCATCCCAGCAAGAAGAGGCGAGTACATACTAATTAGCATCTAGAGAAGATCAAAGGAAATGAGAGTCAAAAAGCGGAAAGAAGAAGAGTATGTAAATAACAAGGAACTGTCGTCTGTGGTGACAACAGAAAGCTATGCTCACACATCTCCATTGTTGCTTCGGAAAATATGTCATACAGCATATAAGCATAAGCACAAGATAGTTAGGTTACTAACAGACTTCCAAAGCTAATTTCAAACAAACAAGGGCACATTTTTACTACAGAAATCACCAAAGATGAATGATTTTTCCATGCTCCCTTAAAATTCCCTTTAGATTTTTTATCCATAATACATGATAGTAGCATTTCAATATGCAACAGAAGGGAACCACAATCTGTATATAATAAGGAACAGCTGACAAACAAGTCACCAAATCACAAGGCCTATTACAACAAATTTAGGTACACAAAGACCAGAGGATAGCATTAGCAACCTCTGAAATTGAACTCCTAGCTGCACAAGCAGGCATGATCCCCGCACAGGCACAAATGGCAACTAAACAAGGGGAAAAGCGGGGGAGTCGATGGAGACGCTCACCGCGGAGTTGGGGAAGGAGACGGCGAGGCCGAGGGTGGTCGAGGCAGCGCGGATCGATGCCGAGAAGCAGTGGTCGGTGATGAGGAAGAAGAGGTCAATGCACTCGATCCTTGATGACCCGGCTCCAATCTGTGGACGTAGGCGATGAAGGTGATGATGGTGTTGCTCCTGGCGCAGCTCCTAGGCGACGTCGGCACGATGACGGAGCACGGGGCGGTCGGTGGCTGCGGTGACACGCGGCGGCCGCACTCGGGGAGGTGGATCTGGAAGAGGAAGGAAGGCCGAGAGGGCGATTGAGGAGTCGAGGGAAGCTAGGTGCGGCGCAGTGGGTTTGGGCGGCGACCCATAGGTCGGGGCGGCGGCATAGTGGGTCGGGGCGGCGGCGCAGTGGGTCGGGGGAGGGCGCGTGCATCTGGCAAAGGGAGGGAGAGAGGCCAGAGGGAGAGGGGAGAAAGTAGAGTGGGGGAGGGTTAGCAATGGCGCACCTTCTCCTGGTGCGCCATAAGTACATTAATAGCAATGGCGCACCTCCTAACGGTGTGCCATTACTAACTTTTTTTTGGATTTTTTTTGAAGGAAAGCCTGCTGCCACTTTTATTTATAATGCGGCAATGTTACATCAAGAAGTACAAGTGGTAATAAGAAATTAGGAGTAACATCTAACCAAGCACAACTAGTCTTTTTTTTGGATTTTTAGTTGCATTCATTTGTGAATTGGTAAAACATTTATGAATATGAAACAATATCATCAAATTTGAAAAAATATTCATGGATTCAAAAAGTGCCTATGAAATTTTAAAATATTCATGAGTTCAAAAAATATTAACAAATTCAATACTTTTTGTGAGTTAGAAATTCAATAGCAGAATAAACCTAATTAAATAAAAATTGGTATACCAATGGCGCACCTCCTAGGGGTGCGCCATAAGTACCTTGATAGCAATGCCGCACCACCTAGGGGTGCGCCATTAGTAACTTTTTTTGGATTTTTAGTTGCATTCATTTGTGAATTGGTAAAACATTTATGAATATGAAAAAATATCATCAAATTTGAAAAAATATTCATGAATTCAAAAAGTGCCCATGAAATTTTAAAATATTCATGAGTTCAAAAAACATTAACAAATTCAATACTTTTTGTGAGTTAGAAATTCAATAATAGAATAAACCTAATTAAATAAAAATTGGTATACCAATGGCGCACCTCCTAGGGGTGCGCCATAAGTACCTTGATAGTAATGGCGCACCACCTAGGGGTGCGCCATTAGTAACTTTTTTTGGATTTTTAGTTGCATTCATTTGTGAATTGGTAAAACATTTATGAATATGAAAAAATATCATCAAATTTGAAAAAATATTCATGAATTCAAAAAGTGCCCATGAAATTTTAAAATATTCATGAGTTCAAATAAACATAAATAAATATTCATGAGGACTAGAACAGAAGAAATGTCGTTTCCATATGTCAAAATACAATCGAGAAATGAAGGCTACAATTTAAATACAATCGATCTTAGCTAGCTATATTTTCACAATCTTCTTGCCCTTCTTTTTCGCAAATGGAGTTCTTCTATTGAACGGACGTCCTTTAGGTAGGGTGGTCCTGCTTCTTCTTGTGGTGTATGGCACTTCATCATCGTCGTCATGTTCCATCTTTGGGTCGCCGTACTTGTCGAAGTCTTGCTCATTAGAGACTCCATCCATTCCGATGATCTTCCTTTTGCCTCTCCTCACGACAACACGACTGGGCTTTGACGGGTTGGTAATGAAGAAGCATTGATCCACTTGGGAAGCCAGTACCCATGGCTCATTTTTTGTGGTGACGTTTGCGCCCGTGGTCTTGGATTTGGCTTCGGGTATAACCATGGTGGTGAAATACCCGTCTTATTTTAGGACACTCTTGGCCCACCTGACACGGAACATCGGGACCTTCTCTCCAGCGTAGCTCAGCTTCCAGATCTCCTCGATCCTTCCGTAGTATCTGTTCTTGTCATTACCGGTGTAGGATTCCATCGTTACCCCGGAGTTCTGATAACCATCGCTCTTCATGTCCTTGTCCTCGGTGTAGAATGTGTAGTCGTTGATATCGTACGCCTCATATGTCATCAGGTTGTGCTCGGCGCCCTGTGACAAGGCGAATATGAGTTTTTCTTCTGCAGAAGAATCCTCATGTAAAGGGTACAACAAAAGCTTCTCCTTGAACCAACGCATGAAACATGATTTGTGCTCTTTGATTATATCTCCATCCGTCCTCTGTTGGCCTCGGTTATTGTGTGTCTTCTCAATAAAGGTTTTATGCTCTACCACCCAAGGATCGACCATGTCTATGTGTTGTAGTCCGACTAGGTTTGCTCTTTCAAAGTCGGCGAGCCGACCCTCGAAGCCGACATGCATTTCGCGGCGACCATCACGGTGACCCCATCCAGCGAGCCTGCCGAGGTACCTGTTGACGGGCAGACCAACGGGGTTCTCGATGCCTAGATAATTCATGTAGTAGAAGATGCACTCTTCGGTCAGAAAGCCCCTGGCTATGCTTCCCTTTGGACGTGACATGTTGCGAACGTATCCTTTGATGACACCATTCATCCTTTCGAACGGCATCATGTTGTGCAGGAATGTCGACCCGAGTTGGATGATATACTCCATGATATGGACCAGCAGATGCACTATAACATCGAAGAATGCGGGCGGGAAGTACATCTCAAGCTCGCATAGTATCACCACGATCTCTTCATGTAGCCTTCTGAGTTGCCTCACGCCAACCGACTTCCAAGAGATGACGTTGAAAAAGTTGCATAGGCCAAATAGCGTTTCACGGACGTGCGCGTCCATGATCCCACGGATTGTAACTGGAAGTATCTGCGTCATCAGCACATGACAGTCGTGAGACTTCAACCCGCTGAACTTCTGCGTCGCTGAGTCTAGGTATCTGCTTATCTTCCCCGCATAACCGTAAGGAAGTTTTACTCCTACGAGGCAGGTGAAAAACTGCTCGATCTCCTCCTGACTTGGAGTGAAGCACGCGGGAGGGTAGTCATTTCCGGTCTTCTTGGCCTTTTTTCCTTTGCGACGACTTTCCGTGTCCTGCTTCGCCTCATCATCATCATCATTAGCGTGAAGCTCATCCCTAATGCCCACTGATATCAAGTCTGCCCTTGCTTTCGGCCCATCTTTGGTCCTCTCTGGCATGTTGAGCAGGGTACCAAGCAGACTCTCGCACATGTTCTTCGTGATATGCATGACATCAAGGCTGTGAGGCACATGGAGGATCTTCCAGTACGGCAAGTCCCAGAAAACATACCTTGTTTTCCATACCTTCAGTAGCGGCTCTAGCGCCTTTCACTTCTGATGACGACATCAATATCATTGTTACACCCACAGCCCCTACTATTACATATACTGGACCAATTACTAGAGCTCGCGCACGCCAATTAAATTACCAGGTACTTTCGTTTCTTGGTAATGATTGTAATGTTCATGAGATTATGATGCTGCCTAAATTGGATACATTTGTTTTTCTTACAAATGAAGGGCCTAGCTTGGAGAAGGATGAACATTGGAGCAAGAACACGCATGGAGTTGATGGCATGCGCAAGGGGATCAAGAACGGAGTTACAAGTGATGATTTCAGGACTTTGAAGCCGCCATAAGGAGTGCATGAAGCCTTGGACGAAATATACAAGATGCCACTTCATAATATTCGTCCATAGGCTATTCTAGGTGCTGCGTCACCTTATTAATGGGCCAGGCCCATGTAATTTCGAAATACTTAAGTATAGGCTATTTTTAGAGTCCGTATGTGTGGGGAAACAAGAGTTAGGGTTGGTTTCGGACCCCACCCTCAAGGGCCACGAAATTCCCCCCTCTTCCTCCATATATACAGCCCTTAGGGCGTCGTTTAGACTTTGGGTTTTGTTTAGATTAAAAGTTCGCCATAGCTGCAACTTCGCGTACTTCGTCTGTGTCCAACGACCAGACCAAGACGTCACAGAACCCCACCTTGATCAATAAAGCTTTCATCTTATATTCGCAATATCCCGATTGCAATCTCAGTTTCTTGCTTGTTCTTCGTTTGCTCGCAGGAAACAGACCCTCGTGGTCAGGTTGATCGTGCTCCGGCGTGGTCAATAACCCTCGGAAGTTGGTTTAGCGATTGCTAAGGCGCGACGTCTCGCACGTTCGTAGTCGGATCGTCAAGGTCGACTCCCACAGAAAATGATAGCCACCATCTCATCGAAACATCGGGACACCTTAGCCCCTATCAAGTGGTATCAGATTTCCAGGTTGCTCGGTGAGATTTTACAGTTTTTCGTAGATTAGATCGAGTCTGTTCTTCATACCTACAGTCCACAAAAAAGCCACAAAAAAAATTAGGGTTAGTTCATCATATCCGAACCAATCTGAGCCTTTGCATAATCTTTTTAGGGTTTTTGCTTTGTTGAATTTGCGGTTGCATCGTCGTGTCAAGTTGCTGGTCTTAGAGTCTAGTCTTTTAGAGTTTCGAGTTCTGGTCATAAGTTGTCACGCCGCCGCCGCACCATCATCATCGCCCATCTACCACTTTTGCTTATCCGCCACCGCTCTGAATCCATACCCATATACCACCACCAATCCGTATCCATATACCACCACCAATCTCTATCCATATCCATATACCACCACCAATCCATATCCATATACCACCACCAATCCGAGTTCTTCTCATATTAGGTTTGTTCTTGAGATCAATCTAAATTCAGATTCGTGTTTCCTTGCCTGCGTAGGTCTCGAAAAAAAAAGAGTCTGGAGACCCCCGGGCAGTTTTTAGGCCAAAATTTTCACGGGAAAATTTTTTTCCCCTATCCTATTTTTAGGATTTTCTGAGTCTTTTGAGCCACGTGCCATCATAGTGATTTTTTGTCGCACTTTTTCGTCGTCGCTGCCCTGATTTCCAAAAAAAAGTGGAAAAAAAATTCGTGCCCATCCTATCAGTTTGACGAGGGAAGAGTTTTGAGACACTCGCCATTATAGTGATTTTTCGCAAAAAAAAAGAGGAGCGCAAAAAAAAGGAGCGCAAAAAAAGAGCGAAAAAAAGAGAGTTCCAGAGTGTGCTTTTCCCTTATTTACATGCAGCGCCGTGATTTTGTTAGTGTTCTAGGCTCGCATCTCTAGCACGGTCTAGCCTAGGACCAGCACAGTACCGTCGTTGAGCGTTTATTCAACTTTGCATCTCTGAATTGATTATTGCTGACCCTTTTTTCTACCATACTATAAGCCTTCCCAGCTCCACATACATCTACGTCGTGCGTTTGACTCTCCCTGGCAATCGCTCTATCCAAGCTTTTGAGAGTTTTGACTACAACGGTTGCCGATCACCGCCTGCTGCTGGGTAAGAACTGGCAAGAATTTGAGATTTGCTTGACGGATTTGTGACACCCGCCACCACCACCACTTGTTAGTAGTCTGTAGGATCATATTCTTGTGTGTTTCTATTGCTGCTAACCATGCCAGTATCACAAGCCGACGAGACTGACTGGGAGAACTTGATGAACAAGGAGCTTCATGATACGTTTCAGCAAATGATGAGTGGACAGGTGCAAGATGTGATAAACAGATTTGAAGAGGCCATGGAGAAGATAGATGGCATGGAGAAGATGTTTGAAACAAAGCTCGATAACAAGTTTGCTGAATTGCTTTCGCGTTTTCCACCACCACCACCGGCTGCTCCTGTCGCACCTCTGCAACAACAGCAACAACACCGACTACCTCCACGTCGGGAAACAACCATCCGCCGAGCGAGTCGTGTCCCTCTTCAGTCGGGCCAAACTGCTGGTGCTGATGTTGATACTTCTGTGGCTCCTACTACTGATGTGGAGGAGGATGATTATGTGGGAGATTATGAGGATGAGGTTGATCAAAATCAGAACTACGTGCCACCACCAGCACAGCAACCACCAGGTCGTCCACATGCAAATAATGGCAATGGTAGGGCTCACCCTCAGGTACAAGATCATGACCATCTCCCTAAACTAAAATTGAATATTCCACCATTTGAGGGTAGATATGTTCCTGATATATATCTTACTTGGGAGTTAGAAACTGAACAACAATTTACATGTTTACAATATCCCGAGGAGAGACGTGTTCCTGCTACTGTTTGTGCATTCACTAGTTTTGCATGTGTTTGGTGGTCTGAGCATTGTAGATTATATCCTATTCCGGCTACTTGGGCTGCTTTGAAAACTGCTATGTGTACTCGTTGGGTTCCACCATATTATCAACGTGAATTACTTCAAAAATTGCAGCGCTTAAGACAGGGAAAAAATTCTGTAGAAGAATATTATCAGGAATTACAAACTGGCATGATTAGATGTGGTATTGTTGAGGAGAATGAAGCTATGCTTGCACGTTTTATGGGTGGATTAAATAGAGAGATTCAGATGATTCTAGAGTATAAGGACTATACTAATATCACTCTTTTATTCCATCTTGCTTGTAAAGCTGAACGTGAAGTGCAGGATCGACAGGCATTGGCACGGCCTAACTTTTCTACAGGTCGACCTTCATCATGGACACCACGTGCATCATCTACTTCCACACGTTCTGCTACACCGGCGCCTTCGTCGGCTGCCACCTCCAACCGTGATACAATAAAGCAGGCACAATCACCACTATCTGCCAAGAGCACACCTTTTGGGCCTGCAAAGAGCTCTTCTTCATCCATGGCATCAACAGGGCAAACACATGATATTATTTGTGGACGTTGCAAGGGTGGAGGTCATTATGCGAGAGAATGCCCATCTAAGCGTGTGATGATTGTTACTGAGGATGGTGGGTATGAGTCCGCTAGTGACTATGATGAGGACACTTTGGCTCTTATTACACGTGACGAACACGGTGGAGACGATTCTGATCATGAGACGCAATACATGGCTCCTGAAGATGCTGACAGGTATGAATGTTTAGTTGCTCAACATGTTTTGAGTGTGCAGGTTACACAAGCTGAGCAAAATCAGAGGCATAATTTGTTCCATACAAAGGGAGTTGTGAAGGAACGTTCTGTTCGCGTGATCATAGATGGAGGGAGCTGCAATAAATTGGCTAGCATGGAGATGGTGGAGAAGCTATCTCTCACCACAAGACCACATCCACATCCTTACTACATCCAATGGTTCAACAACAGCGGCAAGGTTAAGGTAACACGTACTGTTCGTGTGCATTTTAGTATCTCTACATATGCTGATTATGTTGATTGTGATGTGGCACCTATGCAAGCATATCCCTTATTACTTGGTAGACCATGGCAATTTGATAAAAATTCTGTACACCATGGTAGAAACAATCAGTATACTCTTGTTCATAACGATAAAAATATTGCTTTGCTTCCTATCACTCCTGATTCCATTTTGAAAGATGATATTAATAGAGCTAATAAAGCAAAACAGGAGACAAATAAGAGTGAAAATCAGATTGTGGCAAAAGAATTTGAGCACCAAATGAAGCCTAATAATAAACCATCTACTGTTGTTTCTGAAATTAAATTGAAAAGTGCATGTTTACTTGCCACCAAATCTGATATTGATGAGATAGATTTTAGCAAATCTGTTTGCTATGCTTTTGTGTGCAAAGAGGCATTATTTTCATTCGAGGACGTGCCTTCCTCTTTGCCCCCTGCTGTCACTAACATTTTGCAGGAGTTCGCTGACGTCTTTCCACAAGACGTGCCACCGGGATTACCACCTATTCGAGGGATTGAGCATCAAATTGACTTAATTCCCGGTGCTTCGCTACCCAACCGTGCACCATACCGTACCAATCCAGAGGAGACGAAGGAGATTATGCGTCAAGTACAAGAACTGCTCGACAAAGGTTATATACGCGAATCCCTTAGTCCTTGTGCTATTCCTATCATTTTAGTGCCGAAAAAGGATGGTACGTCGCGTATGTGCGTTGATTGTAGAGGCATTAATAATATTACTATTCGTTATCGTCATCCTATTCCTAGGCTAGATGATATGCTTGATGAATTGAGTGGCTCTACAATATTCTCCAAAGTTGATTTGCGTAGTGGATACCATCAAATTCGTATGAAATTGGGAGATGAATGGAAAACAGCATTTAAAACTAAGTTTGGATTATATGAGTGGTTAGTCATGCCTTTTGGGTTAACTAATGCACCTAGTACTTTCATGAGGTTAATGAACGAAGTTTTACGTGCTTTCATTGGACGATTTGTGGTAGTTTACTTTGATGACATATTGATTTACAGCAAATCTTTGGAGGAACATTTGGAACATTTACGTGCTGTTTTTATTGCTCTACGTGATGCACGTTTGTTTGGAAACCTTGGAAAGTGCACCTTTTGCACCGACCGAGTATCTTTTCTTGGCTATGTTGTTACTCCACAGGGAATTGAAGTTGATAAAGCCAAGATTGAAGCTATTGAGAGTTGGCCGCGGCCCAAAACGGTCACACAAGTGAGGAGTTTCCTTGGCCTCGCTGGTTTCTATAGGCGTGTTGTGAGAGATTTCAGCACCATTGCTGCACCTCTCAACGAGCTTACAAAGAAGGATGTGCCTTTTGTTTGGGATACCGCACAGGAAGAAGCCTTCACGGTATTGAAAGATAAGTTGACACATGCTCCTTTACTCCAACTTCCTAATTTCAATAAGACTTTTGAGCTTGAATGTGATGCTAGTGGAATTGGATTAGGAGGTGTGTTATTACAAGATGGAAAACCTGTTGCATACTTTTCTGAAAAATTGAGTGGGCCTAGTCTGAACTATTCTACTTATGATAAAGAATTATATGCTCTTGTTCGGACCTTAGAAACATGGCACAATTATTTATGGCCCAAGGAATTTGTTATACATTCTGATCATGAATCTTTGAAACACATTAAAAGTCAAGCAAAACTGAACCGTAGACATGCTAAATGGGTTGAATTCATTGAGACTTTCCCTTATGTCATTAAACACAAGAAGGGTAAAGAAAATGTTATTGTTGATGCCTTGTCTCGTCGTTATACTATGCTTTCACAACTTGACTTTAAAATATTTGGTTTGGAGACCATCAAAGATCAATATGTTCATGATGCTGAATTTAAAGTTGTATTGCAGAATTATAAGGAAGGGAGAACTAGGAACAAGTTCGTTCGTAACGATGGATTTGTGTTTCGCGCTAACAAGCTATGCATTCCAGCTAGCTCCGTTCGTCTTTTGTTGTTGCAGGAGGCGCATGAAGGAGGATTAATGGGACACTTTGGCGTCAAGAAGACGGAGGATATACTTGCTACACATTTCTTTTGGCCAAAGATGAGACGGGATGTTGAGCGTTTTGTTGCTCGCTGCACTACATGTCAAAGAGCTAAGTCACGACTCAATCCTCATGGTTTATATATGCCTTTGCCTGTACCTAGTGTTCCTTGGGAGGATATATCTATGGACTTTGTTTTAGGTTTACCTTGAACAAAGAAGGGGAGGGATAGCATATTTGTTGTCGTGGATAGGTTCTTGAAAATGGCACACTTTATACCATGTCATAAAAGCGATGATGCTGTTAATGTTGCTGATTTGTTCTTTCGTGAAATTATTCGCTTACATGGTGTGCCAAATACTATTGTTTCAGATCGTGATACTAAATTTCTTAGCCACTTTTGGAGATGTTTATGGGCTAAGTTGGGCAGTAAGCTGCTTTTTAGTACTACTTGTCACCCCCAAACTGATAGACAAACTGAAGTAGTCAATAGAACATTGTCTACTATGCTTAGGGCTGTTTTGAAGAATAACAAGAAAATGTGGGAAGAATGCTTGCCTCATATTGAATTTGCTTATAATCGTTCATTGCATTCTACTACTAAGATGTGCCCTTTCGAAATTGTGTATGGTTTCCTACCTCGTGCACCTATTGATTTGTTGCCTCTTCCATCTTCAGAGAAGGTTAATTTTGATGCTAAAGAACGTTCTGAATTGATTTTAGAAATGCATGAGTTAACTAAGGAAAACATTGAGCGTATGAATGCTAAATATAAACTTGCTGGAGATAAGGGTAGAAAACATGTTGTGTTTGCGCCTGGAGATCTTGTTTGGTTACAGTTGCGTAAAGATAGATTTCCTAATCTGCACAAATCAAAGCTAATGCCACGTGTTGATGGTCCTTTTAAGGTGTTAGAGAAAATAAATGATAATGTATATAAACTTGAGCTACCTGTAGATTTTGGGGTTAGTCCCACTTTTAACATTGCAGATTTGAAGCCTTATTTGGCGGAGGAAGATGCGCTTCCGTCGAGGACGACTTCATTTCAAGAAGGGGAGGATGATGAGGACTTCAATACCATTGTTACACCCACAGCCCCTACTATTACATATACTGGACCAATTACTAGAGCTCGCACACGCCAATTAAATTACCAGGTACTTTCGTTTCTTGGTAATGATTGTAATGTTCATGAGATTATGATGCTGCCTAAATTGGATACATTTGTTTTGCTTACAAATGAAGGGCCTAGCTTGGAGAAGGATGAACATTGGAGCAAGAACACGCATGGAGTTGATGGCATGCGCAAGGGGATCAAGAACGGAGTTACAAGTGATGATTTCAGGACTTTGAAGCCGCCATAAGGAGTGCATGAAACCTTGGACGAAATATACAAGATGCCACTTCATAATATTCGTCCATAGGCTATTCTAGGTGTTGCGTCACCTTATTAATGGGCCAGGCCCATGTAATTTCGAAATACTTAAGTATAGGCTATTTTTAGAGTCCGTATGTGTGGGGAAACAAGAGTTAGGGTTGGTTTCGGACCCCACCCTCAAGGGCCACGAAATTCCCCCCTCTTCCTCCATATATACAGCCCTTAGGCGTCGTTTAGACTTCGGGTTTTGTTTAGATTAAAAGTTCGCCATAGCTGCAACTTCGCGTACTTCGTTTGTGTCCAACGACCAGACCAAGACGTCACAGAACCCCACCTTGATCAATAAAGCTTTCATCTTATATTCGCAATATCCCGATTGCAATCTCAGTTTCTTGCTTGTTCTTCGTTTGCTCGCAGGAAACAGACCCTCGTGGTCAGGTTGATCGTGCTCCGGCGTGGTCAATAACCCTCGGAAGTTGGTTTAGCGATTGCTAAGGCGCGACGTCTCGCACGTTCGTAGTCGGATCGTCAAGGTCGACTCCCACAGAAAACGATAGCCAACATCTCATCAAAATATCGGGACACCTTAGCCCCTATCAACTTCTTTCCTGGCTCTGGCGCCTTTTGCTTCTTTCCGGTAGTGGGCAATCTTTCCAATTTTTCAACAGCTCATCTATTTCCTCGCCGCTCCTCGTACGCGGGCGTCTTCGGGGTTCGGTTTCACCATCGAACAAATCCTTGCGTTTTCTCCATGAGTCATCGTCGCGAAGCCACCTTCAATGTCCCATGAACACGGTTTTCGAAAACCTGGGATCTCTATCTAGCTGAAGATACGTTGGGTCATCCATGCACCTGACGCATCCAGAAAATCCATGGACAACCTGCCCCGTGACATATCTGTAACCGAGATAGTCGTGCACCGTCGTGAGCATTGCGGCTCTCATAGGGAAATATTCTTTCTCAGTGGCGTCCCACGTAAGCCCCATATACAAATTGATGTCGTTCCCTGGTTGTTTCGGCCCTTCAATTAGCATACTCATGTGAATGTACTTCCTCTTCATGCACAACCAGGGGGGAAGGTTGTACATCCACACAAACACAGGCCAGGTGCTATGTGTGCTTCTCTGGCTGCCAAATGGATTGACTCCATCGGTGCTCACGCCCAGCACGATGTTCCTTGGATCGTCCCCAAATTCTGGGTGTTCGGAATTCAACGCTTGCCACTGGCTCGCATCCTTAGGGTGACTCAGCATCTTGTCTTTTTTATTTATCTCCGGATCATTTCCGTCATCTTCTTGCTTCTTCTCCTCCCTATCCGCGTGCTAACGCAGGAGCTTTGCTAGCTTAGGGTCCACGAAATACCGCTATAGACGAGGAGTGATCGGAAAGTACCACACCACTTTCCGAGGAGCTTTCTTCCTCTTCTTGTATCAAGTGACGCCGCACACCGGACATATGGTAGACTTCGCGTGCTCGTCCTGATAAATGATGCAATTGTTCATGCACACATGGTATTTCATGTGCGGTAAATCCAGAGGACACATGATTTTCTTCGCCTCCTCGAGACTGGTCAGGCACTTGTTCCCCTTGGGAAGACGTTCGTGCCAGAATGACATGTTCCCGTCGAAGCGTGCGTCGGTCATTTTTTGTTTTACCTTCATCCCCAGAGCCATGAGCATTACTTTCAGGCGGGTATCCTCGGGCCTGCATCCTTCATACAATGGAGTAACCGTGTCTATCTCCAGTTGATCCAGCTTGGCTTTCTCTCGGGCGGCAGCTCTTGCGTTATCCGTCTACTTGAGAAGCAGCTCTTGAATATGAGGGTCCTGCACCCAGCCCATCGATGGTCCATCGTCGTCTGCTCTAGCATCTTCATCTTCATGATCATGCCCTTCGTCTGCTCCGGCATCTTCCTCATCATCATGTCCGGCATCTTCTACATGATGACTGTGTACTGCATCTACTTCGTGATCATGTCATGGAGATTTTTCATCTTCTCGCCCGCCCTCGCCGCGGTTGTCTTGCTGCCCTTCCTCATTTCTTGCCCGGCCCCCATGGATGACTTCATAATCATCTTCATCACCTTGCCACCGATAGCCATCCATGAAACCACGCAAGAGCAGGTGGTCCCGCACCTGTACGGAATCTGTACGGAATCTGGGTCCATAAGGCTCCTTAGCTTGCATCTTCGACACGGACATCTTATCTCCGTCTCGTTCTTTTGAAGCATCTCGGCCTTCGTGGAACTTAAAAACTTATTTGCAATGCCTTCGGTCATTGTGCGGACCATGGTCGCCTGCGGGGTAGAGCAAAACCATATTTTAGAACCAAAAAAAATTGGCATGACTTTGCCTAAAAATAGGACCAAAAAGAATGCATAGTGCCAAATTCTCGCCGAAACGGAAATGAATCAACATTCTAGCAAAATATTTGCAACCATCACATTTCAAATACCGGTACCTGCAAACACAAACATATGCAACACCACAAACATACGTAGATCTAGGCCATAAAAAGTGCATGTGCATGTTGTTGGAGGGAGAAAAAGTAGATCTACAACATAAAGAAAGCTTTTCCCTTACTTACCTATCAAAAAAGGTAATTTAACCACTTAATTTGGGTGAATCTATGTTGCAAATGAGGTGAGGAGGAGGAGGCAGCCGAGACAAGCTTGGAGGAGGAGGTGGAGAGAATGAAGTGGGGAAAATGAGTGTGGTAGGTGGCTGTCCAAAATATCTAGCTGCTCTCAGGTTACCAATGGCGCACCACCTAACAATGCGCCATTAGTAACCCTGGTTACTAATGGCGCACATGTTACGTGGTGCGCCATTACTAGTTTTGCAAAAAAATTGTTAGTAGTGGCGCACCGTGGTTGTGGTGCGCCATTACTAGTTTGAACTAGTAATGGCGCGCTCTACCCTGATGCGCTATTACTAGTTTTGAAAAAAAAAAGTAAAAAAAATTGTTAGTAGTGGCGCACAGAGTGTGTGGTGCGCCATTCTAGTTGAAACTAGTAATGGTGCCCCGTGCCTTCATGCGTCATTACTAGTTTTGGAAAAAAAAATTGTTAGTAATGGCGCACCGTGTGTCTGGTGCGCCATTAGTAATGAGGACACTGATGGCGCACCTGTAACTGGTGTGCCACTACTATATAGCCCTTTTCCCAGTGGCACACCACATACATGGTGCGTCATTAACGTCCATATTAGCTATAGCCATTTTTCTAGTAGTGTGTGGGGGAGCAGCAGGGAACGGCCACGTTGAAGATGGAGCAGTGCCTGACGGTAGGGAAGAACACAGCGACGCTGAGAGCAACAGCGGACACGAGATGAGATGGAAAGAAGCACGAGTTGCACGTGTGAAAAAAACTAAGAGCTCTAATACCATGTTAGGAATAGCAACTTAATCTTATTAGGAGGCCAAAGGCATCTGATCGTAAAATTGATAGATGCTGCTCATATCAATTAAGATTAAACAACAATCAATAGTGAGATGTAATCTTTAGCTTCTGAATTTCTGGGAAATCTGAGCAACAAATGCAAAAATTAAGAGATGGACATTCACACCAAAACATGGTAGGTTCGAACCTTACATTTCCAGGTTTCTTAACTTTCTCCAAGTTAACAACAATTAGCTCACAAAGATAAGCTTCAAACTAAAACCGATACAAACATCATATGTGTACATTACCACTGAAACCTACAAGTTGACATGCCAAATAGCAATGTACAAACCATAACCTCTGCAGGAGTGAAGCAACCGAATCACAAAACAGGAGAAAATATCTAATAAAACATAACAATTGAATTGGTACTTAGATAGATGAATGACGTGAAATCACCAAATAATGACACCCATGCGCATCAGTTAAATGGGAGGAGAGAAAAAATTGATGTATATATAGTTAAGAGTTGTGTTATGTAAGACAGTGCAGAAAAAACTGATGTCCAGAAATGCACGGCTTCTAGGTTACTGCATTATATGGAAGAGCATATTTTCACATAGTCGAACACAAAAGAAAAGGAGGAGAACGGGCCAAAGCAAAGAACCTCCATTTCTTCTCCACATGTTCACCGAACAACAAGAACATTTCACCTTGTATTCTCACCATCACAATAAAATAATCTGAATGGGAGCAGTGCACATATCATAATATAAATGGCATGAGTACATGAGACTATGAGTGCACTAGGAGAAGCGGGTTCAGCTTGTGGCGATATGCAAGTAGTTTTGTAAGGTAACTAGAAAGAGAGAGGAGCATACTCAACATCTATTCTAGAATAAGAATTCAGAAATTGTTACTGGTTGATTGGGCTATTTGGGTGTTCACTGGTTCCTGTGGAATCTAGTAAATTTTATGTAAGCTCCTTTGATTATATTAATATAACTTTCAGAAAAAACTCTCCTATACTAATATCCTAAAAATATTCTTAGTTGCAATATAACTAGTTTGCATGGTTTACTTTATTTAGCAAATAAATCACAAGAAAACAATGGGAGTAGTGAATGTTCAATATGAGTAAATCTAAGATTCTGGTTTCCTGTATCTACCAAATAAATGATCTGGTGAATAATTGGAGCAGGGAATGTTCTATATGAGTAAGGGAATGTTCTATATGAGTAAGTAAACTAAGATTTAGTTACTGAGAGTATAGGAAATATTCACGCACCCAAACATTTAGTGGGACAAATTTGATACAAAACAATAATCGCACCAGCAAACCCAGCACTCACAATTTTCAAGTAATTTCAAGACTAAAACAGTCACCCAAACCATGATTCTAAACAATTCCATGACTTAACCAATCGGTAGATCGAGACAAGGGAAACTCACCTCACCTAATATACTAGTGCGTCACCGTTGCTTGATGCCCTTGCGCCACCATTGCTTGAAGCCCTCGTATGGACGCTAATGGGGAACAACCGCTGATTTTTGCCGTGTGGCTACAAATTGTTCCCCTGCCGCTGCCATCGGTAGCCCTAGGACCTATTCCAGTTGTGGTTGATTTGCCTCGCGCGCGTGTCGGGATAGAAGCTTATCGACAATAGTTAGAATCATAACATTACCGTTTCGTGTGTCCAGGCGCACCTCAACCATCGATCGACGATCCTATGGTAGCTGGAGGGCGTAACGCTTCGCGCTCAAGTCGCCCTTCATCAACCGTAGATCTCTAGATGAACGAGTCTGATGGATGTAACCTTACTTTTGAATTTACCGCAGCTCTATAGCTAGCTGAACATGTCGATATCTCACTTTTCAACTACTCAAGCCTTTTTAAACCCTCATCCAGCTTGTGGAGAGGGCATTCTGGATGTAATTGGGCTTGGCCCTTAATGTCATCGTGTCCCCGTTAGCGAACCCTAGTTTTGTGGCTCAGATCCACCTGCAATCGATCCACAAATTCCCCACCAAATTGAGTGATTTTCCTCTGTTTTCTGAATTTTGGTGACAGTCTATAATCTGGTCCTGTCAATTGGTATACAGAGCAAGGTTTTCAGACCCTTGGAGGTGGCGATTCAGAACCAGATCGGATCTGGGTACCGGCGAAAGGCGGCGCTGTGACGCGGGGAGGAGACGATGGCGGTAGATGGATCGGTAGCAGGGAAGGTTACGGCGGAGGTTCCCAAAGAACATTTCTTTAGAGTAAAATCCCACCCAACCCACAATCCTAGTGCTACTCCTTCATCCGGTGGCAAGCAAGTGAAACGGCAACCGAACTAGTAAGTGAGGTCTGGTTGCCGGAGATCCGGTAGTAAAATCCCCCCCCCCTCACCCACCCCAGCTCTCTGCCAGGTGCATAGCTCGAGGTGATGTCAAATCCAGAAGAAACTCTGGATACTGGTGTTACGGAGCTCGAGTCCTTGCAACTAGACATTAAAACCCTGCGCCAAAACAGAGAGGGCGATAAGAAAGAGTTTTATGATTTCACTGAAATGGTCAACAGGGATTTTGCAAGCATTGACAGAAATTTCAAGAAAATTTAGGCCAGCCTGCAGAAACTGGTACAAGAGGTGAAGATTGAGGAGGAGGAGGATGAAGAACCTCTCTCAGTGCAAGCTAGCAACAAGGCACCACCAAACATTCCATCGGGGAGGCCTAAACAACTGCAATCACCAAACATAGCAGCAAACAATGTGGGCTCTGCTGTTCTGGTGGAAAAAACTACAGGAAAAGAGATGAATTTAGATGGCACACCCAAAGCACCATATAGGAATCCCAATCACACTGCTAGTAGACCTGACACCAGTACATCACAAAGAAGAGTAGGACAGCAAGCACAACATCTACTCGCACTTGCAGAAATACCTGAAAAACTTCCAAGACAGGAAGAGGTCAGAACTAGAAATTCTCACACTGATGTGAGAAGAAACATCCTATGTGTGAAACCAGCTAAACTCAATATAGCTCAATTTGAGGGGACTGATGTTGATTCATGGATACAAAACATTGAATAGTTCTTTGAAGCTTCCAGAACCCCTTTAGAGCAAAGAACTGAGAGTGTTGTGTCATACTTGAAAGAAGAAGCAATGCGGTGGTGGAGAGGTAGAGCCTTTCTGGTAACAAACATGCCTTGGCACAGGTTTTGTTCCCACCTGACAAAAAGATTTGCAGTAACTTCTATATGTGAAAATGTAAAAGCTTTTCACAGCCTTACTCAAACCAGTATTGTGGCACAGTACATTACTGCTTTTGAGCAAAACATCAACCTCATGAGAAGAGATAACCTTGCAGTCCCAGACAGCTATTACATGCATAGTTTCACCTCAGGGTTAAAACCCTACATACAAAGTCATTTGGAGTTTCACTAGCTAGACAATATGCAGAGAGCAATGTGGCTTGCAAGAAGGATAGAGAAATCAAGTCCCACACCTAATAGCTACAAGAACTCCACAACATATTACAGAAAACCAGTTACTTCTGAGAATAACATCACTCCTATAACTCCTATATTTCCAGCAGCTACTGTTATCCAACAAGCAAGAGAAAAAGGGATCTTCCTCAGGTGTAGAGAACCCTGGTTCCCTGGGCACAAACAAGTGTGCAAAATGTCACAAAAAGCTCAAATTCAAGCACTGTAGAAACAAAATACAGTGAACCCTGATGTCATATACATTGTTGATGTAGAGTAAGAACAATCTGACACTGAAGAAGATAACTCAGATTCACAGCAACTGCAAAATACCCATGCATGCTGCAAATGGCACACCTGAGGAACAACCAAAACATACTTTCACATTGCAAGTCCAAATTGGGTCAACTATGGGTCTAGCACTAGTTGACAGTGGAAGCACAACAACACTCCTCTCTCCTTTGCTAGCTTTAAGAGCTGGATGTGAGCTGACACCAGGTAAACAAGTAAAAGTCATTGTGGCAAACGGAGGCACACTACTTAGTTATTTTTCCTGTCTCTAGGAAAATTATAACATTAAAGGGAAATCTTTCTGTTCTGATTTCAGAGTTCTTAAGCTCACTGACTATGATATGATGTTAAGAGTTGATTGGATGTACAAGCACAGCCCGGTCACATTTGATCTCCCAAACATTACACTAACAATCAAAGATGACAAGGGCTAGATGACCACTTTTATAGATGAAAGTTTACCCACTAGCCCTTGGTCACCCTCTCTCCAAGATATGGACCATCACTACACCACAACACTGATGTAAGGACAGAAAAACTGCCGGGAGAAGGCTATTTAAAGGGCAAATAAACTACCGAGACAGTAGTTCTCCCGGCAGATAGAACTGCCATGAGAACGGCTGCTGGGGATTACTTGTCCCGGCAGATAAACTTCTCCCGGCAGTTTTTCTGCCCTGACCCATGTATTTGCCGGCAGATTATATTCTCCCGGCAGATACCATTACCGGCAATTCGACTGCCTGCATAAGCATGTTTAGCCGGCAGATATTATGCCGGCAAGTTGATTTCACTAGCAAAATGTTCTAGGCATCCATATTATGTAATATCGATCCATTATATATGTCTAAGCAATCAGTTAACATCACACAATTTATACCTTCCACTCAATCAAAGTAACATATAGGCTTCATTGAAAACCTTAAAACTTCATTCGTCCATATATAAGGAGGTTGTGCCACAAAAGGAGTACATATATGTTTGCCACACAACCAAAATAAAATAGTGCCACAAAAGGAGATGTAGATATGTTTCTAGATGTGTGCCACACAACCAAAATGAGCTTAATAACCAACAAAATGAGCATATCAAGTCTCTAGGTTCAACAAACAAGACAAATGACATTATCACTCCAACAACTTAATTGTAGGTCTTCCAAATCTTCAGCAACTTGAAGGTCCTCCAAACCTTAGTGAACTTGTGTACCTTTGGGAAATCTGCATTAGATCAGAAGATGTTATTGCATTCAGAACTTTGGGAAATCTGCAATAGATCAGAAGATGTTATTGAATTCAGAACTTTGGGAAATCTGGAATAGATCAGAAAATATTATTGCATTCAGAACTTAAGGAAGATGTTACAATAATCACATACAATGATACAACAGCCACATATGTTCTATGTTCTGCAATATAGAGCAATAGTAACATATCTAGAGTAATTTCTACTATAGTAGAGAAAATGTCCATTTCTTATCATCTTAACAAGTAGCAAGCTAATCTTACTTCTCATCAAAATGTAGTGTGCAAAGTCTGTACAAATATTAACAGGAAGGTGTTACAACAATCACATACAACAGCCGCATGGCCACATACAACAGCGCATATGTTTTGGAACCTAGAGAAAACAGTAACATCTCTAGAGTAATCTCTTCTTTAGTAGAGAGCATGTCCATTTTCTATCATCTTGACAGTAGCAAGCTAATCTTACTTCTCATCAAAATGTAGTGTGCAAAGTCTGTACAAATATTAACAGGAAGGTGTTACAACAATCACATACAACAGCCGCATGGCCACATACAACAGCGCATATGTTTTGAAACCTAGAGAAAACAGTAACATCTCTAGAGTAATCTCTTCTTTAGTAGAGACCATGTCCATTTTCTATCATCTTGACAGTAGCAAGCTTATCTTACTTCTCGTCCAAATATAGTGTGAAAAGTCTGTACAAATATTAACAGTAACCACTAGATGTACCTATCTTGTACAGAGAAAGTGGTATAAGCAGGTTACATGCACAAAGTTACTGTACTAGCCAGCGAAAGTTACTGCACAATCAGCTTGAGGATTGTCACTACAAGATGACAGGAATTTTGACAGGCTTGCAAATATCTTAAGGAAATAATAATATAGAACTTCTCAAGATGACGAGGGTGTTACCACCAGAAAAACTTGAATGCTAGCACGTTATCATCAAATGACACTTCTAATAAGGCAAAGACACTAAAGATGTCCACAATTAGCTTTAATTTAAGAAACTGAATCATATTAACAATTCTAAGCTTTCAAAAGTGCAGAAGCAGAGTGGTAGTTATATATTAAGTTTCAGGCCAATACTAACAATGAATAAGCATGTGGTTCCAAACTCTGATTCATTGCCATAAGTAATTCATAAACATCTTATGGGAAAATACTTTGTTCCTCAAGCAAACTTCTTTCTCAAGATATACATTGGAATCTGCAACATGCAGAGACAGATAATGCCTGCCAGACATTTGATCTCAAAAGAACATCTTCCAAGAAGGAACTTATTACATTACCTTATGGAGTTATTCGTAAATGATATGGATGTAAGGCTGGTGTTATTATCACCAAAGTATTATAATCCACCTCCATCTGAAAAAATAAAACAATGACAAGTAGCTTGAATTATATTCCTTGGTAGAATATATCAGTAAGTACATATTACATGGTTCTGTAGCTATGACAATTTTTAGGTGTTTGTTGTAGCATTCTCTTTTATCAGGTTTAGTATTAGTTGGTCTAGAGTGTAAAAGAAGAAATGTATAGCTTTAATTCAAAACCATTGAGTAATAATATATACTAACAATATTCGGTGTACTACTCGAACCAGGATACAGGTTAACAACAATGTCAATAAATATATATTAACAGTGAGAGGCTTGTGAGAAGTCCCTAGATTTAGTTAGATGTTTAAATTTTAGGGACAAGATTGTTTGTAACAATTTCTAGGTAGAACCACCATAAGCCCTAGAGCTCCAGCCCTTTTTCCCAAAGCTTCTGTCACTCCATGATTCTATCCTTCAGCGAAGAAATGTGAGTGCTAAGCAGCAATGATGGAAGGAAATCTGAATTAGTGCTGATTTCTAACACTACCTGCATGTAACAAGTACTGCTACACTACCCAGGCGCCAAATTCAGAGCAACAAAGGTCAATGGGGGAAAACCAAGAGCATGCAGTTCACTAAAATAGTAAGGAGTTTTAAACCACATTGGGACAAACATAACTGGAATCTTTGACATATGTTTAGAAACAACTTGCAGCAGGATTAATGAAATTTGAAGGACATAGTAAATGCAGTTTAACACTTTTGTAGTGTAAGTAAAAATAAAGAACCTCAGTACAATCTGTGAAGAAACAGAAACTAAACTGACTATTAGTGTGCATCCTTTACTACTCTTGTTTTGTAAATACTCTGATATTAATATCTGAGATTTTAGTGATAACCAAACACCTAACTAAATAAAATTATAGTATCATGAAAAACTGTAGTATTCTCAAAATACTTAGGAAGTATGTATAGAACCTCAGTACAATCTGTAATGTAAGTAATTTTAAAAACAGAATTGCAACTTGATGAATCTCTGAAGATTACATAAGCCATAGTTCTCATGCATCTTCTTTCATAGCTATTAGATGAGAAAAGAAAATTGTGTGCATTCAAGGGGTCATAAACGACTACATGAAACAGCAATGAAACCTTTCTTTCAGGTCAGACCAAAGGCAAGTCAGTATAGCATACAATCTACAAACTACAATTATCTGTATGGCGGGATGTTAAAAATGAACAGAACTGCATACATATATAGATCTTTCCTTTTCATATGCTGCTTAGCTCGCACGGAAAACTACAGACTTTTTTCTCGGCAGTGAGGTTCTCACAGACAGAAATAAGGTGCAGTCCATATATGTGAGAACATCCGATATGTGCAGCAAAGTATACACTTTTACATGTACCTAAGATGGTATCGCTCAAAGCTGAGGAAGATACTCTAATCTCATATGTATAACATTACTTGACACCTAGACGTTGCCCTTGTTTTTCTCAAAAGAAAATTCACATATGCAATTCATATATGTAAGGCAAAACTGGAATAAGAACCAAACATCCACATGAAGGAAGCCCTTGCTTATTTCTAGCTAGCTCTGTACCCCAAAAGAACAAACCTGTATTTATGTATAGCAAAGTTGAATAAGAAAACAACTGCAGGTGCAAGGAAGCACATACAAATATCTTAGTTTACTTCTAGCTAGCTTTCTGCCCAAAAGAAAAAACAAATTCATATCTATATCTGGAGCATACCTCAATTAATTGAATCCATCTTAGGCAAAAGCAGCAGCATGGACACAGCCAAACTGCGAGTGTCTCCTGTCTCCTGCAACAGACAAAGCAAGCATTAGAGGCAAAGCAAATGCAAAAGGATAACCAACAGAAGAGAAAGCAAAAGGAACCCAAACACGGCCAAAACAACACAAGAACTATATTACTGGCTAGAAACTATAAACAAACAGAAGAATTCCCTGCCCAACCTAATTTCTACTTTGACGTTGCTATTACTAAAATGACCATATGTTCCAGGTCAGACAAGATACCACGCATAGCAACTATTAGTAAAACATGCAGCTGAAAATAGCACTTTGTAAGGCTGACGGTTCCAGATATATTCTTCCATTCGAGTGCTCTGCTATTTTCTTCAAACCAGAGGAAGAACATTTGGCATATGAGCTCATGTGGTGTCATTAATCATTGAAAATTTTAAATGGTATTACCCGTAATTTGAACACCAACATCTGTTGACCTGTGATTCTGCAAGGCACACGCATAAGTAAATGTAAGCATAAGTTTCTCACAAGTGTGTCAACTATTGATTATTGCTACGTTAATAGAAAAACTGAAAAGAATCAAGAGAACGGGAAGCACCAGGGGAAATACCTTAGGCTCGAAGTACAAGAGGGGGAGGCCGTAGAAGCACGAACTGGGGGAGCACGGACAAAGGATGATGGGCGAGCACGACGTCGAGGTGGACCAGCGGCGGAGGAGCAAGCACCGGAGTAGGACGACCAGGAGGGCCGGCGGCGCCAAACCCTAGCCCGGCGCATGCCTCATCTCGGCAGTTCGGGAGAGATGCCAAGTAGATGGTGCTGCGAGAGGAGAATGCGTGGATGGATAGACCACATTTGGGCGGCGCTGGGAATGCAGCGAAGGGCGAACGAGATCTGAGGATACTTGACAGGGGCGAAGGGCTCGGCGACGGGGCCGGCCGGCGGGGAATTAGATCCGTGTTAGTTGGTGGTCGGCGGCGCTACGGTGGGGTGCTGGGGGCGACACCGGCAATGGTCGGAGTGGCGGTGGTTGCAGGGCGGCGGCGAGGGCACATCGCGGTTGGGGGCGGCGGCGAGGGCACAATCGACTCGATTTGGGGGCGATTTGGAAGAAGAGTCTGGGAGATTGGGGCCGAGTCTATACTTCCTTTGGTGCCAAAAATCTCGCCTCTCGCGGGCCTACCCTCGCTAGCGCGCGCCTTGGCCCAATATTATTTCGGTCTCCCGCTGAAATACTACAGTCCCCGGCAGCTAATGGGCGTTTGGTTGTCCCGGCAGTTTATGTGCCCTTGTTCGCCAAGTTCTACCGGCAGTTTTCCTGCCCTAAAGTACTTCTACCGGCAGTAACAAGCTTTCCGGCAGATCTTTCGCCCTTATTCACATACTTCTCTCGGCAGTTAATTGCCCCCAATTAAGTGTTGTGGTGTAGTGCATCTTCTTGATGACATGCTATCTAGAGCTTTACTGATGCGGAGCATCCCAAGGTCATCCCCATGGACCTATCATCGTCTCACCAAGCTCCTAGTGGACCCATGACATGGGCACGTGCAAGAGCTCTCGATATTGAGGTGACATCACTCCTCTCGTAACTCCCTTTAGAATCACATGAGACATGGCTACTACCTCAAACGGAGATGCTTTGCATACTCAGGTACCAAGGAGTTAGTCGTGGAGAAGCTAAGGAGCAAGGAGGATCAGAAGAGGAGGACATGCGCAAAGACGGAGAAGGATTCAGCCAAGTCCAAGGCTGGCCGGACAATCCAGACGAGGTCCCGGACGACCCGGACTGTTGGTGCAACAAACCCTGGGTCTGTTGTCCAGACTGTGCACAGGCACTAGAACAAGACTGGACCACCAGCCCAGATCAGAGTGCAAGAACCCCAGAGATTTGAAGGACCAACATGCAGATTAGAGGGACCAAGATCAAACCAGAGAAGTAGAATATCATCAAGAGAAAATCCTCCCTTGCCGGGCAGGCGAGCCCGAGAAGGGGCGAGGCCACCCCCAGAAACAGACAAACAAAACGCCCTGGCAGGGCCTGCCAGGACTCACGGAAGCAAAACCACCTCACCAGCCACTCTACCACGACCCACGTCGTCGATCAGTGCGGTGTCGAGCCGCAAAGTGATTAAGTGGCAGCCATTCGCCACATGGCAGCCATTTTCTATAGGAGAAACCCTCAGACGACACTCGTCCTGCGACGTGTCAAGCAAGCAGGCGCGGAGCTGGCAAGATAGCCCGGCGAGCCTTGCCGGGCAACCAACGATGTGACATTGAGCGGTGCTTTTAATGCGCCCTGTCAGCCCACAGAGTTAGGTATGATAGCACTGTTTGCTATCTTATCAGTGCGTAATGACTACTTTGCCACTGTTTGTAACCCCTTGATCTATAAAAGGAGGCCCATTGCAATCGTAGAAAGGATTAGAAGATTGGATAACTCACACCCCCGTACGCGCGTAGCCACCGCTACCTCGAGGCAACCCTGCCGGGCAAGTGTACTACACTCCGCCACCACCTTTTCACCATCAATCCACCAAAGCAGGAATAGGGTTTTATGCCTCACGGCGGCCCGAACCTGGGTAAAATTGCCTGCATGATGTCTGTCGTGCTGCCCCACACTCGTCTGCTCTTTGTGCAATGTGTTGTCCCCCTGCCGAACCAGCAAGGGGCCTCCTAGTCCCATAGGTGGCCGTGATTTCCCGCGACATCTTTGGTGGGCTAGGTAGGGGGCTCGCTTGTGCGAACCTGAAGGCGTGTGCTACGCGTCAACGTCATCACCATCTTCATCTTCAACGACACCGTCGACCATGGCGCCCAAGAAGAAACCCGGTCCTTCGGCTCACCCATCCACCTCGAAGGCTCCGCCGCCCGTGGCCTCCAGCGCTGTGGGGGGTGCGGAGGTACACGAGGATGCGGGCGCTGCTGCGGGAGTGGTTAGAGCAGGCGGTGCCGTCAACACTTCCGCCGCAGCCGACGCGGGAGTAGGAGGCGCTGGAGGAGAGCAGCATCAAAAACACCCTGACTGCCATGCTCCCCAAGGTACGGGTGAAGGGGTTACACCAACTGCGCCCCTTTACCCAACCGATGGGCACAGCCGCAGCAACGGTGCCAGGATCAGGGCGAATCGCCGCCCTCCGACCGCTCCCACCATGGGTGTAGGTGTCAAAACCGGCGGATCTCGGGTAGGGGGTCCCGAACTATGCGTCTAAGGTTGATGGTAATAGGAGACAAGGGACATGAAGTTTTACCCAGGTTCGGGTCCTCTTGATGGAAGTAATACCCTACATCCTGCTTGATCGATATTGATGAGTATGAGGGTTACAAGAGTTGATCTACCACGAGATCGTAATAGCTAAAACCTAGAAGTCTAGCCTGTCAGATTATGATTGCCTCTACGGACTAAACCCTCCGGTTTATATAGATACTGGAGGGGACTAGGGTTGTGCAAAGTCAGTTACAGAGAAAGGAATCTTCATATCCGAACGCTAGGCTTGCCATCCACGCCAAGGAGAGTCCCATCCGGACACAGGAGGGAGTCGTTCGTCTTGTATCTTCATGGCCCATCAGTCCGGCCCATGTCCAACAGGTCGGACGCCCGAGGACCTAATCCAGGACTCCCTCAGTAGCCCCTGAACCAGGCTTCAATGACGAGGTGTCTGGCGCGCAGATTGTCTTCGGCATTGCAAGGCGGGTTCCTCCTCCGAATACTCCAAAACAGAGAACGTATCCGGCTCTATAAAACAAACACCACATATATCTGCAGAGAGTATAATATTTTATGAGTCTAATCCACTGACAACTTTTGTAGCGTGACATCATGTCATAGCCCGGTCATTATTTTGAACCGTTTTTTAGCCTCCCGCTCCACGTTTTAAGACGCGGTTTTATTGACACGTCTTGTCAAAGAAAAGATCATGTCCCCTTATTACAAGATTCTCATCAATACGGGCATGGATAACCCAGCCGTTCTGTTGGCATGATCCCTTGGGAATAGGCAGGTTTTAAATCCTATGAGGAGGCGTTTGATATTCATCGCCATTATAAAGGGGCACAAACCCGTCTTTCTCCTCTGCGCCTATCTCTTCCTCAACCCTTCCCACCTCGAGTTCCAACACCAAGGTTTCAACTCAATTACCCCGAGCCTCCCAGCCATGTCCGGACCCAGCCTTCAAGGCCGGTGGGTGGCCTCCTCTGTCACAGAGGAGGACGTCGTGAAGCTCCGGGCGGTGAGATATCTGACCGCGGAAATCCTCCATAGGCTCCCTGCCAAAGGACAGGTTATTCCTACTCCTAGATCTGGCATGAGGGTCATATTCATCCCCCACTTCCTCCGGGGGCTAGGGTTAGCTCTCCATCCCTTCGTTCGCGGTCTCATGTTCTATTATGGGCTAGATTTTCATGATCTAGCTCCGGACTCCTTCCTTCACATCTCGGCGTTTATTGTCATGTGCGAGGCCTTTCTCCGTATTACCCCTCACTTCGATTTATGGCTCAAGACCTTTAATGTGAAGTCGAAGGTAATCGAGGGGAAGCAAATAGAGTGTGGCGGTGCTATGGTGAACAACCTCACCAATGCCTTTTGGCCCAAAGGCTCTTTCATGGAAGCTTCCAACTTATGGCAGCGGGAGTGGTTTTACATCACCGAAGCCTATGGTACCAAGTGGGCAGTTACACCTGCGTTCCAGTCCGGCCCCCCATTACATCTTGCATCTTGGATTAACAAGGGGCTGGATTGGGGATCAATTGACGAAGTGCAGACGCTACAAAGCCGCATCCGGAGCCTCCTTGAAAAGGACACCAGCCTCATCAATGTAATCCAGGTAATGCTAGTTCGCCGGGTCCTGCCATGCCAGCGACGGCCCCTCCACATGTGGGAGTTCAATCCGGAAGGACCACGGACCCTTTAGCACTTCTTCGGCATGACGCACAAAGGAATGTGGACGTTATTCTTCGGGACACAAAAGCAGTGGTTAGATACCTCTGAAGACATCGGTCGTCCTGTAACATCCCAAAATTCTAAATTTTGGGATGTTATAATAAATAGATAGATTTGATTGATTGTTTGATTGATTGACTGAAAGTGAGTGAATTCAAAACTTTTGAAAGTTAAATAAGAGGGAATAAAAGGACTTACCCAAACTTTCATATTTGCTTTCTGATCTCCGCGAATTCAAGTTCTTTTCAACCCAAAATCCTAGAGAGAAGATGACATGACTTCTTCCATTTAAATTAAATGAAAAGGGCTGTTGAAAATATTTGAATTTCATTTGAAAATATTTCCAATTGTAAAACTTTATGCAACTCAATGATTTTCATGAGAGAAGATAAAATGACTTTTTTAAATTATATGAAATATGAGTTGGGAGTTTCAAAGAATTAAATTCAAAGTTCTTTTGAATTTAATATTCAATTTGGATTTATTTGAGTTTTATTCAAATTATTTTTCTCCAAAAATAAAATATATGGAAATTAGGGTAACATGATTCCCTACAATAGAAAATTGGAGAAAAATTAATTTGAAATCATTTTGGAATTTTTAAAATGATTTTTGTTGAATTTTAATAGACCAGTAGCACTGTTTGAATTATTAGAATTTGTGTGTATTTTATTTAATGCTAGAAAAATGTTCATGTCGTAGAAAATCTTTTTCTGAAAATTTTGATATATAATATGCCTATATTATATTTTATTTATTTTTGCTTTTATTATTTTATTTGTCTGGAAAAGGTTTTATAAAAAAAAAACTTTCCCGACTGGGCCGGCCCAGCTGAAGCCCGGCCAAGGCCCCGCTCCGCGCCGCCTCGCCCGTCGTCCCCGACCGGGACTCCTCCCGGAGTCCGGCGCCGCCCCGTCACCGGCCGCCCCTTCCCCACGCCACCGTGCCTTCCCTCCTCCTATAAAGCCGCCGCCCGGACACCCCTCTCTCTCCCGCATCTCGCCGCTCGAAGCCGAGCCGCCGCCGCGCCGTTTGCAGCCACCGCCCGCACTCGCCGGAGTTCGAGCTCCGACGAGATCCACCGCCGCCGCCCCGCACCGTCCCGTCGCCCTCGACCGGAGCTGCCGCCTCCCTCGTCTCCGCCTCGTCGCCCCGCTCCTTCTGGTAGTGACGCCCGAGCCGGAGAGCCACCAGAGCCGCCTCCCCGTTCAAACGCCGAAGCCGCCGCCACCGTCTTCCTCGCCGCCGACGTCGCCCGCCGCCGCGGTACTCCTCCCCGCCTCTCGTCCATTGGATTTAGATCTAATGGATTAGATTCGTTCGTTTTTTTTCTAATCTAGCGAACAGTTCGTTCGTTAGTGTTCGTTAGCGAACGTTCGTTATATAGCCTTTTCGATTTATTTTATTTCTGCCAGGGACCCGTCTGTGATTAGAATTTTATAGATTGGCCCCTAGTTTTCAAACGACCATAACTTTTTGCTCGTTAGTCCAAATCCAACGAAACCAACGCTCACGTCTTCGTTACGATCTCCTCTATCCAGTAATCCAACTCAAACATGTTTTTGAAAAGTTTAAAATTTGAATTACATCAGATTTGAATTCAAACTTCGTTTGATCATAACTTGAGTTTCGTAGCTCCGTTTTATGTTGCAAGAGTATTTGCTTGGTTTTGATGTTTCTGAATCGTCTTCTTCGTTCTTTCTGATCTTTGAGTGATTGCTTATGTGTGGTTACTATTGCTTGCTTACGATAGATTGACCGGAGTGTGACGAGTAGATCTATCAAGAGTTTTGAGTGCGAATCATCTTCATCAACATTGCAGGCAAGTTCACACTTTGATCATACCTTCTTCTACAACCCAGTTTTATTGCATTAGACCAATCCTCACACATTGCATGATTAGGATCTAATTAAATTGTGGGATGGGAAGTGGATGAGGTAGTACCTATTACCTGTTTATTATCAAACCCTTGGGAGTTACTATTACGTTATGCTTATATTGCCATGCTATGCTCGTAGACGTGGATTGGGTTTTGAGATTATTTCATGACAGATGAGAGATTGTTAATTAATGGTTTACTTAAGGTGGCAACTTAAACACACATCTGGGTGGATTGAGGCACCTGGGTATTCCAGGACTTGCCTGTCTAGGCACCTGGGTATTCCAGGACTTGCCTGTTTTTCTTTTGGACCGCCACCCAGGCTCAAAGGATCATGAGATTATTCATACTAGAAACTTCCGTGTGCAGCCACAAGCCATTATGGGCTCTGGCATAGTTGATTAAGTCGTGCGAACTCTTACAGGGTAGACTAGCAGATGTAGGGGAAAGTAGGTGTACCGGTCTATCCAACGTAAGGTGCTAGCACTTCTGAAAGGCTATGTCTCGGTCATCCGTTTCTCAAACACCATGCAGTGCGAGAAAACCAACGGAGGAGATCGAGTCTTGTGGGGAAAAGTGTGCAAACCTCTGCAGAGTGTACAAACTAATCATGATTAGCCGTGTCCCCGGTTATGGACATCTTGAGTATCTAGTTCTTGGATTATCCTGTCGATCTCATCACGTTACTTTAAATGAATATTGTTGGGTTTAATGATGTTACTTAATTGGGATTGAGAATGCTGTCAACCATTCTCAATGTTCAACAACCACCATGATAGTTAAATAAAATTTATTCCTTTGCAGTAGGGAAAAATTGGCTTTTCGCAAAAACATTATAACCATAGAGCTTTTCCACCAGCCATATATGCATATAGTGATAGCCATTGTTCATCATTTTCTCTATGGTGTGAATTTGCCAGTACATTAAATGTACTGACTCTCTGTGGCTGCAACGTCTCATGTTGCAGGATTATCTTACGATGAGTAAGTGATATGTTAGGGTTACGATTCTACACTCAACTTTGCCGTTGGTGTTGATGGGAATCCACAACCTTGTTGCTTCCGCTATTTTGGATTGAGGTAATAGTATTTACGTTATTTTATACATGTGATTTATCTCTGTTATAAATCCTCGAGTACTGTGTGTGTCAGCATACCGATCTAGGGATGACACTTAAGCACAGAGACTTGACCCATTCGGGTCGGGTCGCTACAAGATGGTATCAGAGCACATGTTGACTGTAGGACGTGACCCTAGAAACTGGCAATCCCATAGCAAAGACTTTTCTCTACAACTTTCCCTTTCAAAAAGATCTTTTACCTCTCTTCTCTTCCGAGTTTATTCAAATTTCCCTTTAGTGAAACCATACCCCTTTCCCTTTTGACCACTCGAAGATTCGACTGATGAGACCACTCCAAGAAGTACAGGATATCAGACCAGTAAGACCATTCGAAATGAAGAGGATTTTACCATACATTATGATAATGGAAACTACAGCTGTTGAAGACACTGAAGACTAGGAGAATTGGAGGCTCTGAAGAATCCCCAGATTTTGTATGACCTAGGAATGCTACCCTTATGGAACTTGGCAGACTATGGAAGTTGTCAATGCCCGAGATCAAGGTGTGTTGGAGAAAGACCGGAGCATGTAGAGTTAAGAACTCAAGGATTTGTCAAGGAAAACCCTAAGGCATGAGATATCAACTATGGAGAGATAGCTCATGGAAATGACAAGAGAACAACCACAGCTATCCATGAGGTTATCGCCCGCTTATGCTATTGTCACCGTGCTGAGTTAAGCATGCATATGCATGGAAGGATTAAATGGTAGAAGGCTGATGGAGCACCTATCAGCAAGATGAAGTTTTAACCTTAGCCGGTGTATCACTAGGGTCTGGAGTATTACATCAAGAAGTTAAGATGGAGCCACAAGAAGTCGTATTTGAAAGGAAGC
This sequence comes from Triticum aestivum, assembly GCF_018294505.1. NCBI lineage: Eukaryota > Viridiplantae > Streptophyta > Magnoliopsida > Poales > Poaceae > Triticum > Triticum aestivum. The sequence continues at coordinate 260,111,785 of NC_057806.1, read as the reverse complement.
ATTTCGTGAAGAACTCAGGACCCAAAAGTTGAAAGTAGCCAAGCTAGAGAAGTAAAACCTCGAGATACCGGAGAATTGTCAGGAACTGAAGGACAGTATGACCATGGTTCATGTGAAGGATGTTGAAACTAGAAGTTTGAAATGCAACTCCGGAATATTAAAGGATGTCACGAGAGATTTCACGTCAACAGAGATGATCTAGCCAAAGGAGTTGAGAAGGATAAGCACGATCGGAAGAAGCCACTGGAGACATGAACAAAACTCGTAGAGTTAGACGACCTTGAAGATTTATTAACATTTAGAAGACCAAACCCCTGTTTTGTACCTACGTTAGATGCGACGTTTGTGAGCTGTCATTTGTTTGATGTTTTTTCCGACAGCCACAATAAAATCTGTCTTTTCAAAACTTTTGTTTGTATTGTGTGTATCCCTCCCTATCTCTCTTATCTCACCCCAAAACCCATGGACCCAATAGAAGATGAATGGAGATGAGCTTGTATTTTCGGGACCAATGAGTCAATTGGAGACCGACCGATGGATTCAGAACATGGAGGATCATATGGAGAACAGCCCTATAGTCGGAAAGGATATGGCCCAACATGCTCTTCAATGCTTTGAAAGAGGTGCTGCTACTTGGTGGAGGATGTACCAAACCATCAATGGATGGCAAGGAGTAACCACTTGGAAAGAATTTAAGTTGACTTTGCTAAAGTCTCAGTTTGTGTCCCAGAAATTGAAGCCTTATGGAAAGGATATGAAAAAAACTTGTGCATGCAAGCTTTATGGAGAAATAGGACACAACCATAAAGAACACAAGGATGAATGCCCTAATTGTGAAGGAAGTCACCCAGCTGAAGAATGCCCAACTAGGCAGATCACTTGTTTCTTGTGTGAAGGGACTACCCACTACCCTGCTCAGTCTCACATTTACCCCATGGTACAAAGAACCATCCAGCAGAAGAAAGAAGCAACGAGAGGAGCCCTATGGAAAGTTTAGAAGAACCTGTGATGAAGGAAGATGTGGAGGACACACCCAAAGAAGAGCCAATTAAACCCTGCACCAAGTCATGCTATTCATGTGGAGAAGAAGGACACATCTCCCAGAATTGTTTGAATGGGGATTTAGTAGAATTCCCGACAGAGGAAGTAGAGTATGACCCACTGGAAGTAGAAGCTCTGATGGGAATGGAAAAGTCTAGAAAGAGAAGTAGATTAGATTCCAGGAAGGATCTGAGTCATGTCACCTGTTATAAGTGCAAGGAGTCAGGGCACTACCTCAGCAATTGCTCAAAAAGGAAGCCAAGGACCCAAGTAGGCTACGTAATCACAAGGAAACCTCGAAACCTGTCAGAAGTAATATGTTTCCGTTGTAATGAAGCAGGGCACTTTGCCAGAGATTGTCCGACGGAGAAGGAGACTTGTGATAAATAGTTGAGTTTGTAACAGAAGAAATATAGTAGTAGTAGTGGGAACATTTTCCTTTGAATTGAGGTGTTGAAATGAGGCATGTAATGGAAAAATAGGAGATTGTAATGATTTGAGAATTAATAAAGTTAGCAGTGTTGGTACTGATATGGATTTTATGAGTTGTTACTCTATGAAGAAGGATTTTGACCATTTTTGAGGATAAGAGAAATATGGTCTATGGAAGATTTGTGCATTTTAAGGGTGGTAGTACCCTGTAGAACCCTCGACCCCTGGAAAGGATAGGATACTCCACTGAGTGGATTTCGGACAAAATGAATACGAGTTTTGTCTCGATATGTTTCATACCCCAAGAGTGTGTGGGATGAAGTTGGAGACCGTCAGTTGTTGGACCAAAAGTGATCAAGGAGTCAGAAGAGAGTGTTAAGTTGATTCGAGATAGACTGAAGGTAGCTCAGTCCAAGCAGAAAGTTATGCAGACTTAAAACGCAAGGAGGTAGTCTATGAAATTGGAGACAGAGCATGTCTTCGTGTGACCCCTCTACGAGGAGTTAAACTAATTGGAGTTAAGGTAAAGTTAGCCCCGAGATTTGTAGGACCATACCGAGTTTTGGAGCGTATGGGAGTGGTGGCCAACAAGATGGAGTCACCTGAAGGACTGTTAGGAGTTCATGATGTGTTTTATGTTCCCCGGTTGAAGAAGTGCCATGCAGAGATGGCCAATATTCCCTTGTAAGGACGCTTGACCGCGGAAAGGATAATGATGTTCCACGAAGTGGAATATGGACTTCATAAGTATAAGTTTTTATCTCGGTATGAGGGATATCCCACGAGGATGAAGAGATGAATTACTATTGGATATAAAGGAGGTATGATGTCGGAAATATGGATCAATGGAAACTCCATGATGAGTCCAAGTAATCATTTCCTAGTTTGGTGCCAATAGAAGGAAGGAAGATAGCACAATTGGATGGATTTAAGAATACTAGGAAGTTGGAAGTTGGAATAATGATCAGTTGCCCAATGTAAGTTCAAGGACTACAAGTGATGAGATGGGCCATAACCCACAGGCCCCAGGACCTGCCAAGAAGCAAGCACATTCTTGCTGAAGGAAAAACCCTGGAGGAAGATACGATGTTTTATCGGCAGACAATTTTATAGGAGTTTACGCAAAACCTGAGAGTTGTGAAGGAACGATAGATGTTTGTCTGGCTTGCAGAATCAATGGATTATTCCGAACTTGGTTCGTCGACGAGAGAAATTCTGCAATGCTTGTGGGGATGACCGAGTGTTACAATGCGAGATTCGCTAAACCGTATACAAGGTAATGATTTGGGTGCGGGATGGATTGATCACCATACCGACTTACTCTTATTATTCGCCTTGCTATATGGGATGGTAAATCTGAGTGACTTACCTATAGTGGAGAGACGACAATCAAAACCTTGTTTAAGCCTTAGAATGGTATAGGTATTTTTCCCTTGTACAAGGCAGCTTTGCCAACCGTAGGTTGTACGGTGAGGTTCAACCCAGACCCATTTCCTGCAGGAGAAACCATAAATTGTTGACCACCATGAGATATTGATAGTTGTTTAGTTTTGGCGCCGGACCTATCAGCTATGAAGACCCAGTCTCGGAATAACCTTACCAAGATGAAATGACAGAAGAATTGAGTAAAAGGTATTACCACTGCCTGAAAAGCTCAGAGAAGGAATTTTCTCGAGGATCTGAGAAGCCCGACACTGTCAAGAATAAGGATGGGGTATATGAGTTTTGATGGAACCGTAACAATGTTTCTAAGGGTGGTAGCACCCCAGACCCTTGTGATGATCGATGGATTCTGAGGAGACCCCCCAAACCCTAACCTTTTTCTTTCTAGCCTCTCCGAATCTCGAGGACGAGATTCATTTAAGGGTGGTAGGTTTGTAACATCCCAAAATTCTAAATTTTGGAATGTTATAATAAATAGATAAATTTGATTGATTGTTTGATTGATTGACTAAAAGTGAGTGAATTCGAAACTTTTGAAAGTTAAATGAGAGGGAATAAAAGGACTTTCCCAAACTTTCATATTTGCTTTCTGATCTCCGCGAATTCAAGTTCTTTTCAACCCAAAATCCTAGAGAGAAGATGACATGACTTCTTCCATTTGAATTAAATGAAAAGGGTTGTTGAAAATATTTGAATTTCATTTGAAAATATTTCCAATTCTGAAACTTTATGCAACTCAATGATTTTCATGAGAGAAGATAAAATGACTTTTTCAAATTATATGAAATATGAGTTGGGAGTTTCAAAGAATTAAATTCAAAGTTCTTTTGAATTTAATTTTCAATTTGGATTTATTTGAGTTTTATTCAAATTATTTTTCTCCAAAAATAAAATATATGGAAATTAGGGTAACATGATTCCCTACAATAGAAAATTGGAGAAAAATTAATTTGAAATCATTTTGGAATTTTTAAAATGATTTTTGTTGAATTTTAATAGACCAGTAGCACTGTTTGAATTATTAGAATTTGTGTGTATTTTATTTAATGCTAGAAAAATGTTCATGTCGTAGAATATATTTTTCTGAAAATTTTGATATATAATATGCCTATATTATATTTTATTTATTTTTGCTTTTATTATTTTATTTGTCTGGAAAACGTTTTATAAAAAAAAACTTTCCCGACTGGGCCGGCCCAGCCGAAGCCAGGCCAAGGCCCCGCTCCGCGCTGCCTCGCCCGTCGTCCCCGACCGGGACTCCTCCCGGAGTCCGGCGCCGCCCCGTCACCGGCCGCCCCTTCCCCACGCCACCGTGCCTCCCCTCCTCCTATAAAGCCGCCGCCCAGACACCCCTCTCTCTCCCGCATCTCGCCACTCGAAGCCGAGCCGCCGCCGCGCCGTTTGCAGCCACCGCCCGCACTCGCCGGAGTTCGAGCTCCGACGAGATCCGCCGCCGTCGCCCCGCACCGTCCCGTCGCCCTCGACCGGAGCTGCCGCCTCCCTCGTCTCCGCCTCGTCGCCCCGCTCCTTCTGGTGGTGACGCCCGAGTCGGAGAGCCACCGGAGCCGCCTCCCTGTTCAAACGCCGAAGCCGCCGCCACCGTCTTCCTCGCCGCCGACGTCGCCTGCCGCCGCGGTACTCCTCCCCGCCTCTCGTCCGTTGGATTTAGATCTAACGGATTAGATCCGTTCGTTTTTTTTCTAATCTAGCGAACGGTTCGTTCGTTAGCGTTCGTTAGCGAACGTTCGTTATATAGCCTTTTCGATTTATTTTATTTCTGCCAGGGACCCGTCTGTGATTAGAATTTTACAGATTGGCCCCTAGTTTTCAAACGACCATAACTTTTTGCTCGTTAGTCCAAATCCAACGAAACCAACGCTCACGTCTTTGTTACGATCTCCTCTATCTAGTAATCCAACTCAAACATGTTTTTGAAAAGTTTAAAATTTGAATTAGATCAGATTTGAGTTCAAACTTCGTTTGATCATAACTTGAGTTTCGTAGCTCCGTTTGAGTTGATTCTTTTTGCAAATCAAAGCTCTTGACCTAAACAATAAGGCCAAATTCACATAATTTTGGTACTGTTAGAAATTGTTTTATGTTGCAAGAGTATTTGCTTGGTTTTGATGTTTCCGAATCGTCTTCTTCGTTCTTTCTGATCTTTGAGTGATTGCTTATGTGTGGTTACTATTGCTTGCTTACGATAGATTGACCGGAGTGTGACGAGTAGATCTATCAAGAGTTTTGAGTGCAAATCATCTTCATCAACATTGCAGGCAAGTTCACACTTTGATCATACCTTCTTCTACAACCCAGTTTTATTGCATTAGACCAATCCTCACACATTGCATGATTAGGATCTAATTAAATTGTGGGATGGGAAGTGGATGAGGTAGTACCTATTACCTGTTTATTATCAAACCCTTGGGAGTTACTATTACGTTATGCTTATATTGCCATGCTATGCTCATAGACGTGGATTGGGTTTTGAGATTATTTCATGACAGATGAGAGATTGTTAATTAATGGTTTACTTAAGGTGGCAACTTAAACACACATCTGGGTGGATTGAGGCACCTGGGTATTCCAGGACTTGCCTGTCTAGGCACCTGGGTATTCCAGGACTTGCCTGTTTTTCTTTTGGACCGCCACCCAGGCTCAAAGGGATCATGAGATTATTCATACTAGAAACTTCCGTGTGCAGCCACAAGCCATTATGGGCTCTGGCATAGTTGATTAAGTCGTGCGAACTCTTACAGGGTAGACTAGCAGATGTAGGGGAAAGTAGGTGTACCGGTCTATCCAACGTAAGGTGCTAGCGCTTCTGAAAGGCTATGTCTCGGTCATCCGTTTCTCAAACACCATGTAGTGCGAGAAAACCAACGGAGGAGATCGAGTCTTGTGGGGAAAAGTGCGCAAACCTCTGCAGAGTGTACAAACTAATCATGATTAGCCGTGTCCCCGGTTATGGACATCTTGAGTATCTAGTTCTTGGATTATCCTGTTGATCTCATCACGTTACTTTAAATGAATATTGTTGGGTTTAATGATGTTACTTAATTGGGATTGAGAATGCTGTCAACCATTCTCAATGTTCAACAACCACCATGATAGTTAAATAAAATTTATTCCTTTGCAGTAGGGAAAAATTGGCTTTTCGCAAAAACATTATAACCATAGAGCTTTTCCACCAGCCATATATGCATATAGTGATAGCCATTGTTCATCATTTTCTCTATGGTGTGAATTTGCCAGTACATTAAATGTACTAACCCTCTGTGGCTGCAACGTCTCATGTTGCAGGATTATCTTACGATGAGTAAGTGATACGTTAGGGTTACGATTCTACACTCAACTTTGCCGTTGGTGTTGATGGGAATCCACAACCTTGTTGCTTCCGCTATTTTGGATTGAGGTAATAGTATTTACGTTATTTTATACATGTGATTTACCTCTGTTATAAATCCTCGAGTACTGTGTGTGTCAGCATACCGATCCAGGGATGACACTTAAGCACAGAGACTTGACCCATTCGGGTCGGGTCGCTACACGTCCACTGCAACCATCCGGATACCTCGGTAAGCACTCGACTCCCGGACATAGGTTAGTTAAATATCCCGTTGTACTGAGAAAACCATCTTTGAATAGAGCTGGGTAAAGAAGGCTGAATGAATTAGGTGTTCGGCCCCTCTTCCCGAAGACTCAGCCGATCCTGTGTTAACAAGGATGCTGGCTCCGGTGCCATATCAAGTGTCGGCGAAGGAGGACAAGGAGGAGAACAAGAAGGCCAAAGGTGGCCTCCATTCCAAAGGCACACCAGACGCTATGTCCGGGCAGATTGGGACTCCCTCTTCCGGAGACAAAAGAGAAGGGGAGGATGGCATCCCTTCCCCGCATGAGAAGAAGAGAACCGCCTCCGAAGATTTGGAGGCAGAGGCTCCTAAGCGAGGGAAGATGTTTTTGCCACGCAGTTTGGGTTCGGAAGATGACATCAACGCGCAATTCCTCCATAAGGACAAACCTTTAGCCGAATCATAAGTGAACAAAGGTGTCCTAAACATATCCCGTTCCGTTCTACTTACAAGGTTAACATCAGAAATATATGTTTGCAGTCCGGCACGCAGTCTTCCTCAATAGTCCTCCTCCTCGGGGGATCTTCTTTCGGAGATGAGACACCTCCACAGACCCTCTCGCCCAATATGGCAGAAAACTTTGAGGTGTCGTCCCGGAGGATTTCTCCTGGTCAACAAGTTGTGCGAGGAACAATGAAGACCACGGCCGAAGGTGATACCTCGGCAGTCCAGGGTCCGGGGCATGCCGCCCCTTCAGGGACCAACAATAAAGGCCCCAAACTATTCGGTTTACAGCCGGATATGACTCTAGGGTCGACTGAACACATCCCTTCGAAGGGAGTCTGTACTCCCACTGCCGCTTCCAGGAATCAAGAGGCACCGGATACATTGATGGATGTGTTGCGACATGTGTCCATCCCAGACGAACATCGTACCCTGATGGGTACGGTAGTTGAGATGATTCTGTCCGCGTGAAGCGGATTGAATGAAGCCTTCACGGGCCTACTAAGAGGCTTCGAGGTATGCAATGTAATATCTTATATTGCACTCTATATGCTAAAAAATGCACCCGTGTATAGATAGTAGCCCCTGAGACTCTAGTTGGCGTCCAAAGGGAGGCGATCAGAGGATCAAAAAAGATATGCCCAGGAAAAAATCTAACGAATTGGAACATAGGTTGTTTCATCCATGGCGACTGACCGCGCTACAGAGCTTGCAGATCTGAAGAAGAAACTTGATGTGGCGGATGACGACATCACGCTTATTAACAGGCGGCAAGACGAGGCGCAAGGTATGTTTTGGGGCAGTCAGTATATGTATAATAATATGAGCATGAAGCTGAGAATTATATACTAAGATATGCATTACTGCAGATGGTGCTGCCGCGGTTGAGACCCTGTGGGCTGAGCTTGTCCGGACCAAGGAACAATCCAGGATGAGTGATGCAGTTGCCAAGAAGGCAGCCGCTGAATTAAAAGCCGAACAGGCCGCTCGGCACCAATGCGAGGAGAGAATATCTACCATGGCGCGCGAGCTAAAGGATGCCACTATCCGATGTGAATTCCTAGAGAAGGATAGAAAAGTCAAAATGACTGATCTCGACAAGGCCTTACAAGAGGCGAGAGAAGCACGGACCGAGTCTAGAGCGGCTCGGGAGGAGATCCGGCAAGCTGGGGAAATAGCAGCCGGTAAGCCCTTCTTATTACAGACTAAATTCAGTGATCTGAAGTATGCCCCGCTTAATCAAATGTGGAGTTCTCCAGACACATTCTTGGACTTGCCGAAGAGTGTCTTGATGCGGCGCGGTTTTACCGAGCGAAAGAAGGACATGCAACAGAGAAGCTTTTCTGGTCGCAATTCAGCATGCCAAAGCGTCCGCTGTTGCTGAACGAACAAATGGCCCAGTGGGCCGAGCTCCATAGAATATCTGGATCTGCCATGAAGGATGTCGTGGTCCGGCTGTGGCCGACGGAGCCAAATCTGAATAGTTATTTTGGTTTGGTGCAGCGAATTGTTGGTGAAGTGTCGCGTATTGACGCCGTTAAGTGGTCAACATGCATTAAAGGTGCACGGATGGCCCTTGCCCACGTCAAGACGTATTGGGCGAAGATAAAGGCCACCGATATTGCAGCAAGGAGTCCACCCGGGGGCAAGGACCATCACACGCTGGAGCATTATTTTGAGGATGTCCTTGAGGGCGCCCGCTTGATAGAGGGTCAGTGCTCGAAGGATATGATATTCGAGTGATTGTACCAAAATTGTAAAAACAATATTATGATATATTATAGGCTTTGCTTTTTGCCTCAAGGTTTTGGTTCCTCCTGTGCAGCCGTTTTTTGTATAATCTGAAAGTTTTCCAGTCGTCGGCTTCAGCCCCCTCGCATATAATATGGGGGTGTATAATCTGAAAGAGACCAGGCTTTGAGTCACCTGTGGAAAAAGATAGATGATAGTTAGAAAAAGGAAAAAATGCTATGGGGGTGCGGACCGCATTGTAGGCCTATCCGTATTGTGCCTCTGCCGATGACCAGGGAATTTTGAGTGCATAATTATATATGGCGGTACAAACTTCGCAGCTATATGAGGCGAACGACGGAGGATGAACTGCTAATCCAACTCTCAGATTGATCGGTCCTGTTTAATAGAGACCGGCGGCTTGATGGCCGGTGGGATACGCGGCTTGATGGGGCCGCATTGTACTTCGACTGTAGTAGCCGTAGTATGCTCTTCTATAGGGAGGGAGCGTTCCGTGTTTCCGTTTATCGTGATGACGCCGCGTGGACCGGGCATCTTGAGCTTTAGATAAGCATAGAGTGGGACCGCTAAAATGAGCAAAAGCGGTACGCCCGAGCAGTGCATGATAGCTACTACGGAACGGGACAATATCGAAGGTCAAGCCTTCACTTCAAAAGTTGTTCAGCGAGCCGAAAATGACTTCCAATGTAATTGAACCCGTGCAGTGAGCTTCTATGCCGGGTACTGCTCCCTTGAAGGAAGTTGTGGTGGGATTGATTCTTGAAGGATCAATGCCCATTTTGCGGACAACCGCCGCCCATAAGGACTTCCGTGAGATTAAACCCATCGATAATTGGGTCGAGGACCAGAGCTGCCGAACCTTTGTGACGGATACTGGCTAGGTGGTCCTTACGATCGAAAGTGATTGGGCAGGCCGCCCATTGGCTAGAATTTGAGGCGACCGGCTCTATGGCTTAGGCATCTCATAGTGCGCATTTGCGCTTCCCTGTAGTGATGTGCGTCACGTGTACCATGTTTACTGTTTTTACTTTGGGGGGAAATTGCTTCTGACCCCTAGTGTTCGGTTGGCGAGTCTCTTCGTCGTCATTGTCACTGGGCAGTCCCTTCCCCTCGTGTTCGGTATTAAGCTTGCCGGCTTGTTTGAAGACCCAACAGCTTCTGTTGGTATGATTGGCTGGTTTATCGGGGGTGCCATGAATTTGGCAGGGGCGATCCAGTATCTTGTCTAGATTGGATGGTCCGTCTCTGTTTGCCTTGAACGGCTTTTTCTGTTGACCAGGTTTGGAGCCGCTGAATCCGGTGTTGACCGCCGTGTCTTGCGTTCCTTCATTATTATTACGACGCTTGTGCTTATTGCGTCGTGGCTTGCCATTGCCGTCTCAAACTTCAGAAGTGCCCGGATCACTGGTGTTGTTGCTTCTACGAGCGAGCCGGCTGTCCTCTCACATGCAAAAGCGGGTCATCAGAGCGGTAACGGCTGACATGGATTTTGGTTTTTCTTGTCCAAGGTAGCGGAGGAGCCATTCGTCCCGGACGCTATGTTTAAAGGCCGCAAGGGCTTCGGTGTCCGGACAATTGACAATTTGGTTCTTTTTAATTAAGAAACTAGTCCAGAGCTTCTTGGATGACTCCCCGGGTTGCTAGATAATGTGACTTAGGTCGTCGGCATCCGGAGGCCGGACATATGTACCTTGGAAGTTATCGCGGAAGGCGTCCTCCAAGTCTTCCCAGCTGCCAATGGAATTTTCGGGCAAGCTGTTCAACCAGTGCCGAGCTGGCCCCTTGAGTTTTAGTGGGAGGTATTTGATGGCATGAAGATCATCACGGCGGGCCATATGAATGTGGAGAATTAAATCTTCGATCCATACCGCAGGATCTGTAGTTCCATCATATGATTCGATATTCACGGGTTTGAACCCTTCTGGGAATTCATGTTCCATTACTTCATCAGTGAAACAGAGGGGGTGTGCGGCGCCTCTATATCAGGCCAGATCCTCACGTAGTTCGGATGGAGTCCGTCTACAGTTTTTGATTGGGACATGATTGTACTTGCTATGTTCGGCTTGATAGCCGCCGTCGCTCGTCGGGGCATGCCCTCATGATCCGTAGATCGATCTGGCTGGACCTGCTTTATTCTTCACGTCCTGCCGCAGGTCATATGTATATTCCCAAGCTGTTTTTTCCCTACCTTTATGGTGAGGTGGGATGGGCTGGTGTTCGGCTTGAGTTGCCGCTTTGTACCAGTCGCGTGGTGGTCGGTCAGCCGCATTATGTGCTGCTGGTGCGGGTTCGCGTGCCTCGTCATTGAATTGAGGTAGTAGTTTGCACTTCGGGCAACTTTTGGTTGGGCGCACGAGGTCGTATTCCTTGGCTGCCAGGAAATGAGTCCATCTGTCGTTGAGTAGGTCTTGATCAGCTTGAAGCTGCTACTATTTCTTTTTTAGGCTCCTTGCAGTGGCTATTAGCTGTTGCTTAAAGCGCTCCTGTTCGAGAGGTTCCTTGGGCAAGATAAAGTCTTCGTCGTTGATGCTCACCTCATCCTCGGAGGGTGGAAGGTAATTAATGACTTTTGAGTCTTCGTTTGTAGCCTATTCATCAGGGCTAACTTGCACATCCTCCCGATCGTCTTGCTCAGATTTTTGGTCGGCAGGGTTTTCTTGGTCTTCGTCATCATTCGGAGTGTTATAGCCTCTCGTGCCGGTATTGTTGTCTTTGTTGCGGCGTGATTTAGAGCGGCGCCATTGGCATTTTGGTTGTACCTCTGGAGGTTTATCCTCTACTGGATTTTTTTCTCATTATCGCTGTCACCCTCCTTAGATGTATCCACCACGTACACGTCATATGAAGAGGTGGCCGCCCAGCATCCAGTAAACGGCGGGTTTTCGGCCTGCTCCTCTCTGGCATCGTCGTCCATACCGTCGATGTCTTCGGAGCCGTAATCAAGCATGTCAGTTAAGTCCTCTACTGTGGCGATAAAGTGGGTGGTGGGTGGGACGTAAAATTCCCCGCTCTCAGCCCCTAGTCTGGGCTAGGCATAGTTCTGACGTTGCTCCTCTGTAATCATGAGGGATCACATCAAGTCCAGAGCCTCGTTTAAAGGCGAGGTTTGTCGAGGGAGAAAAGAATCCGTGGAGTATGGCGGGAAGAGAATTCCTCGGCCGAGCTCACACTATGTTGACTCTGAGAGTTCGGAGCCAGTATCCGGGGAAGGGTCCGAATTTATGGTGGTTGCCAGTGACATTGCTTCCTCCCGCTCTCCCGTACTGGGCCTGGTGGCCACAGATAGTCCGGCGGGTTTAGAAATCCCATCTTCGGTCCTGGCAAGGCACTCTGGCTCTAAGGCTAGAGCGGAGGTTGGTGTCGTGAATCCTTGGAAGATCAAGTCTCCTCGGATATCAGCGTTATAATCCAGGTTACCAAAACTAATCTGGTGACCTGGGGCGTAGCTGTCGATCTGCTCCAGATGGCCAAGCGAGTTGGCCCGCAGTGTGAAGCCGCCAAATACGAAGATCTGGCCGGGGAGAAAAACCTCCCCTAGGCAGTATCGTTGTAGATGATGGATGGAGCCATCGAACCTTTTGGCGGCGACACAGTGGAACTCTCAATGAATGCACCAATGTCGGTGTCAAAACCGGTGGATCTTGGGTAGGGGGTCCTGAACCGTGCGTCTAAGGTTGATGGTAACAGGAGACAAGGGACACAAAGTTTTACCCAGGTTCGGGCCCTCTTGATGGAGGTAATACCCTACGTCTTGCTTGATTGATATTGATGAGTATGAGGGTTACAAGAGTTGATCTACCATGAGATCGTAATAGCTAAACCCTAGAAGTCTAGCTTTTCAGATTATGATTGCCTCTACGGACTAAACCCTCTGGTTTATATAGATAATGGAGGGGACTAGGGTTGTACAAAGTCGGTTACAGAGAAAGGAATCTTCATATCCGAAAGCTAGGCTTGCCATCCACGCCAAGGAGAGTCCCATCCGAACACGGGAGAGAGTCTTTAGTCTTGTATCTTCACGGTCCATCAGTCCGGCCCATGTCCAACAGGTCGGACGCCCGAGGACCCCTTAATCCAGGACTCCCTCAATGGGTGCAGCCACCGTGCGTGTACCCCCTCTGGGATAGGTCGACCAAGCCGCTGCTCCTGATGGAGCCGCTAGCCCTCGAGCGCCTTCGGCGCACCATGTCCAAGTGGTCGCCCCACAACAGCAGCGGGGACGCATTGCTGTTGCCGCTGGCACCATCAGGTGCCGAGCGACGGTACGATCGACTTCATCATCATCCATGCAAAGTACAGTTTCGGAGGCCATGGCGCGAGCTCAACTGCTACTGAGGTTTCCGCCAGCAGCCGAGCAGATGGACGAATGGCGTGCCACCATCCAAAGCCTGCTCGATTTCACCGAAGCTGGGGCTCACAGCGAGCTGGCCCGCCGCGACCTCCCCAAGCAATAGCAACAGCTCATGTTGCTGACCATACGGAAGGGGCATCCCCATGGTGCAGTCCCCGCCATGGCAGCCAGCGCGAGTGCAATAGAATCAAGACCCCGATGATGTCTCGATGGCCTCTTCTGACCCTCGGGCCCGTCCAGGCAAACGACGAGCCCCGGAGGATGGGCGGAGAGGAGACACGCGCGTCATCGTCGAGTAACGCTGTGACGAACTCCGTCGGACCGACGGGTACGACGGCCCTGACGTCGACGAGCACGCGCTCGGTATTGGTGGGTGCCTACCTTTCGAGGTTGGCTGCCCTGCCTTTACTCGTGAGCTGCGGCAAGTCCGTTGGTCGTTCGTTCGCTCGTTCAAGCCATAAATACCCGAGAAGTACAACGGGAGGTTGAACTCGGCAGTTCCTGAGCATCTACACCATCGATGTTCAAGCTTCTGGGGGAAGTGATGAGAAGGTGTTTTCCAACTACTTCCCTTTGGCCCTCAAGTCCAATGTGAGGACTTGGCTGATGCACCTACCGGAGAACTCCATTTCGTCATGGGCTGACATGTGCCACGAGTTCACTGGCGCCTTCATGGGCGGCCATCAAGAACTCGGCAGGCCCAGTGACTTGCAGCTTCTCCAATAGAAGGAAGTTGCCCGGAGAGGAAGATTGCTCCAATGTTGATTTAGAGGATGAGGATGAATTTGCTAGTCAGAAGAAGAGCAAGAAGCACAGTAAGAAGCGGAGAGATAAGGCAGTGATGACTGTTGAAGGATCGGGTATGCCTAGTACCGGGAAGAAGGCCAAAGCAGAGGCCCCGACGAGGAAGCTACCATGTGCACTAACTGCCAGGAAGCCGCCGCTGCTGAGAAAGCTGGGAAAGGTGACAGGTCGTACTGCGAGATTCATCGGACCAAGGGCCACGACCTTCAAGAGTGTTATCAGGTTGAGCAGCTTGTCAAGAAATAGAGAGCAGAGTATGAGAAGTGTGGTAAGGAAAAAGGTCAGAATGTCGCTAGCGGTAAGGGTCGAGCAGTGAAGTAAATTGCCCCAGCAAACCCTTTTGGAACCAAGGAAAGCCCGCCAAAAGTTGAGAGAAGGAAACCTGTGATGATGAGAGTTATGGAGGGGATGAAGAGGAAACCAGTGAGCAGGAATTTTCAGAAGGCCACAGACGCCCTGTGCATTGACGGAGGTGCATCTCTGCACACTTCACACCGCCAGCTCAAACAGTGGGCACGAGAAGTCAATGTCGTGGAACCAGCGCCAGAGGCCCGGAAGCCGCTCAAATGGTCTCGCACGCCCATCATCTTTGATGAGGAGGACCATCCTATCCGTACCACTGCGGTAGGGTGTTTGCCATTGTTGGTCTCCCCAACAATTCGCAACCTCAAGGTCACAAAGATGTTGGTGGACGGTGGGGCCCGGTTGAATCTGATTTCCCCAGTAGTTATCAGATATCAGAGGAAGAGCTAGAGGTTACCGACACGTTTCAAGGAGTTAATCCCGGCAGAAGCCATCCTAAGGGAAAGATCACGTTGCCGATAACGTTTGGGGGAGAACTGAACTACTGGACTGAGAGGATTGTATTTGATGTGGTTGATCTCCCCCTGCTGTACAATGGGATTCTTGGACGCCTAGCCCTGGCTAAGTTCATGGCGGCATCCCACTATGCATGTCAAGACCCTAGTCAGTGCATGCATTAGAGGGTTTGCATCATGTCTACTTTACTCAGAAAGTTGAAATGGGGATGACAGAAACTCCTAGTGCCACTTAAACCAACTAGGGTTTACTAAAATCTTTTTCAATGAATCTGAAATGCCCTTCTAAAATGTTCATCATCTTTGCCTTGGTCTAGAACCTCTGTAAAAAATGTTTCACATTTTTCTAGGACAATATTGGGTCATTGAATTAAATCATACCTTATTTGTATTTGGGCATTTAAATTTTATATATTATTTTAAATGTCCAAATATTCATGGACTGAAATGTTGGCTATTGGAAGTAATCCAAACAGTGTCCACAAGCAGTCTCATGATTTTTGAAAGTGCATAAGTATTTTTAATAAAGCCCTAAAGCTTACAGAATAATAGAAAATAGAAATAAAAGAGAGAGAGAGAGAGAGACTTACTGGCTTACCTGTGCAGCCCACCTGGCGGCCCAAGTGGTTGGCCCAGCCCACTGGCCTCCTCCTGTCGTCTTCCTCCTTGCCAGGAGGACGGGCACGTGCCCGACGCGCGCGCACCGCCGTGCGGCCACCTCCACCCTGCCTGGTTGTCCCCTCCTCCCCCCTGGTTGTCTCTCGCGGCGCCACGTAGCCCCCTGAACCCCCTCGACCTCTCTCCCATGCTTCCCCCTCCTTTGTTGTCTCTCTCGCATCACCCGAGCGCCACCGTCGCCGTCGCTCGCTGCCGCCGTGGCCACAGCCACTGCCTCGCCTCGCCGATGCGCTGAAAAGCTCCGCCTCGACCACCTCTTCCTCCTCACCGAGCCACGCCCCGCCGGAAGCCATGCAGAGTCGTCCCCGACCTTATCTTCAACCTCTGACCGCCAGCAACCTCACCTGGGATTCGCGAGCTCCAGACCCTCACCGGCCTCGCCGTTGCCTCTGCTGGATTCTCCGTGAGCCCCTTCCCCTTTCCCCTCTCTCCCCGTGCTCGTCTGCGTCTTCTAACCACCATGGCCATCGGAGCCAACAGCTCCTCGCCGCCGGTCATGTCGCCACCGCGGCTACGGCCGTACAAGCATGCGTCTAAGCTCACTGCCGCACTCACTGCACTCCCGCGAGTTGAACAAGATCGTCCACGGCTCCTCCCGTGCCCCGCATCACCCACACTGCTGTTGGCCGAACTTCGGCTGCCGCCAGGAGCTCATTTCTAGCGAGTTCGGTCCACCCCAGCTGCTGCCGCTAGCCGTGTTGGGTGCGCGCGAGTCCCAGCACCACGTAGAGCCTCTCTGCCATCGTTTTGGTCGCCGGAGGAGCTAAGTCGAGCCCTCCGTCGCATCTGCCATCACCGGCGTCGAGACGCTGGCGGGTTTGACCCCGTTGACTAGGGGTTTGACCTCCCCTGGGTCGCTGACAAGTGGGCCCTGGCCCCAGCTAATCCTAGTTTAGTTTTTAATTAAGTTTAATTAACTCCACTGACATTTTTAGTTAGTAGTAGTTTAACACTAATTAACTTAGATTAGTTAGTTAGTCAATGACATGTGGACCCCACACGTCAGGTTTGACCTGGACCGCACAATTGACCTGCTGATGCAGTAAAGCTTTTCTGGGATTTAAAATAAATCAAAAATGATTTATTTATTTCATAAAATGCTCTAAACTTCTAAGAATCATAAAAATTAATCTGTAACTCCAAATGCAAAGTTTTATATATGAAAAATGATCAGAAAAATCCAATCTATCCATATGAACTGGTTTCATGCATGTATAAGAAACTTAACCTTGCTGTTTAGTGCAAAACATGATAAGGCACTATTTAAATTCATAAGTTAAGTTTGGGATTGAACCTTTGGTTCAAAATGACTCAAACCCAGTTGGTTGTAGTTGCATTAGCCCAACACACTCATTTTGCCATGTCCTGATCATGCATCATATTGAGCATTGCATTGATTGTGTTTCCTTCTTTGTTGCCGGTAATTGTCCCCTCTCGATAGATGTAGTTCCGATGATGAGTTCGATGATACTGATGAAGAACTATACTATCTTCAGAAGCGCCAGGCAAGCAAAACCCGCTTGTTCATTCCGATACAATCCCACTCTCTCGCTCTTGCTCTCTTTTACTGCAGTTGGACAACAATGCTTCAACTGTTACATGGTGCGGTAGTTGAACCCCTTTCCTCTGCATGACCTGTCATTGCCACAGTAAATGGATGAAACGCACTAGCATGAGTAGGAGTTGTTTGAGCCCTGATATGCCTACTTATTCATGCTTGTTGGCATGCCTGCTACTGCCTAGAGTTAAGTCAGGTCCAATTCATCGGGGATGAATTGGAGTGGTGATGAACATGTCCTACTGTGTGAGCTAAGTGTGTGAACACGATTTGGTGAAGGTATCGATGAGAGGCCATGTAGGAGTACATGGTGGGTTGTTGATGAGGACATCAATACCATTGTTACACCCATAGCCCCTACTGTTACATATACTGGACCAATTACTAGAGCTCGTGCATGCTAATTAAATTACCAGGTACTTTCGTTTCTTGGTAATGATTCTAATGTTCATGAGAATATGATGCTGCCTAAATTGGATACATTTGTTTTGCTTAAAAATGAAGGGCCTAGCTTCGAGAAGGATGAACATTGGAGCAAGAACATGCATGGAGTTGATGGCATGTGCAAGGGGATCAAGAACGGAGTTACAAGTGATGATTTCAGGACTTTGAAGCCGCCATAAGGAGTGCATGAAGCCTTGGACGAAATATACAAGATGCCACTTCGTAATATTCGTCCATAGGCTATTCTAGGTGTTGCGTCACCTTATTAATGGGCCAGGCCCATGTAATTTCGAAATACTTAAGTATAGGCTATTTTTAGAGTCCATATGTGTGGGGAAACAAGAGTTAGGGTTGGTTTCAGACCCCACCCTCAAGGGCCACGAAATTCCCTCCTCTTCCTCCATATATACAACCCTTAGAGCGTCGTTTAGACTTTGGGGTTTTGTTTAGATTAAAAGTTCGCCATAGCTGCAACTTCTCGTACTTCGTTTGTGTCCAACGACCAGACCATGACGTCACAGAACCCCACCTTGATCAATAAAGATTTCATCTTATATTCGCAATATCCAGATTGCAATCTCAGTTTCTTGCTTGTTCTTCGTTTGCTTGCAGGAAACAGACCCTCATGGTCAGGTTGATCATGCTCCGGCGTGGTCAATAACCCCTCGGAAGTTGGTTTAGCGATTGCTAAGGCGCGACGTCTCGCACATTCGTAGTCGGATCGTCAAGGTCGACTCCCCCAGAAATGATAGCCACCATCTCATCGAAACATCGGGACACCTTGGCCTCTATCAAGTGGTATCAGATTTCCAGGTTGCTCGGTGAGATTTTACAGTTTTTCGTAGATTAGATCGAGTCTGTTCTTCATACCTACAGTCCACGAAAAAGCCACATAAAAAATTAGGGTTAGTTCATCATATCCAAACCAATCTGAGCCTTTGCATAATCTTTTCAGGGTTTTTGCTTTGTTGAATTTGCGGTTGCATCGTCGTGTCAAGTTGCTGGTCTTAGAGTCTAGTCTTTTAGAGTTTCGAGTTCTGGTCATAAGTTGTCACGCCGCCGCCTCACCATCATCATCGCCTTGCCATCTACCACCATTGCTTATCCGCCACCGCTCTGAATCCGTATCCATATACCACCACCAATCCGTATCCATATACCACCACCAATCTGTATCCATATACCACCACCGCTACCATATACCACCACCGCTGCCATATACCACAACCATATATCCACCACCAATCCGAGTTCTTCTCATATTAGGTTTGTTCTTGAGATCAATCTAAATTCTGATTCGTGTTTCCTTGCCTGCGTAGGTCTCGAAAAAAAAGAGTCTGGAGACCCCCGGGCAGTTTTTAGGCCAAAATTTCGTCGACCAAAAATATTTTTTCCCTATCCTATTTTTAGGCTTTTCTGAGTCTTTTGAGCCACGTGCCATCATAGTGATTTTTTGTCGCACTTTTTTGTCGTTGCTGCCCTGATTTCCGGAAAAAGAAAGTCAAAAAAAATTTCTTGCCCATCCTATCAGTTTGACGAGGGAAGAGTTTTGAGACACTCGCCATTATAGTGATTTTTCGCAAAAAAAAGAGGAGCGCAAAAAAAAGGAGCGCAAAAAAAGAGCGAAAAAAAGAGAGTTCCAGAGTGTGCTTTTCCCTTATTTACGTGCAGCACCGTGATTTTGTTAGTGTTCTAGGCTCGCGTCTCTAGCACGGTCTAGCCTAGGACCAGCACAGTACTGTCGTTGAGCATTTATTCAACTTTGCATCTCTGAATTGATTATTGCTGACCCTTTTTGCTACCATACTATAAGCCTTCCCAGCTCCACATACATCTACGTCGTGCGTTTGACTCTCCCTGGCAATCGCTCTATCCAAGATTTTGAGTGTTTTGACTACAACGGTTGCCGATCACCGCCTGCTGCTGGGTAAGAACTGGTAAGAATTTGAGATTTGCTTGACGGATTTGTGACACCCGCCACCACCACCACTTGTTAGTAGTCTGTAGGATCATATTCATGTGTGTTTCCATTGCTGCTAACCATGCCAGGATCACAAGCCGACGAGACTGACTGGGAGAACTTGACGAACAAGGAGCTTCATGATACGTTTCAGCAAATGATGAGTGGACAGGTGCAAGATGTGATAAACAGATTTGAAGAGGCCATGGAGAAGATAGATGGCATGGAGAAGACGTTTGAAACAAAGCTCGATAACAAGTTTGCTGAATTGCTTTCGCGTTTTCCACCACCACCACCGGCTGCTCCTGCCGCACCTCTGCAACAACAGCAACAACACCGACTACCTCCACGTCGGGAAACAGCCCTCCGCCGAGCGAGCCGTGTCCCTCTTCAGCCGGGCCAAACTGCTGGTGCTGCTGTTGATACTTCTGTGGCTCCTACTGCTGATGTGGAGGAGGATGATTATGTGGGAGATTACGAGGATGAGGTTGATCAAAATCAGAACTACGTGCCACCACCAGCACAACAACCACCAGGTCGTCCACATGCAAATAATGGCAATGGTAGGGCTCACCCTCAGGTACGAGATCATGACCATCTCCCTAAACTAAAATTGAATATTCCACCATTTGAGGGTAGATATGTTCCTGATATATATCTTACTTGGGAGTTAGAAACTGAACAACGATTTACATGTTTACAATATCCTGAGGAGAGACGTGTTCCTGCTGCTGTTTGTGCATTCACTAGTTTTGCATGTGTTTGGTGGTCTGAGCATTGTAGATTATATCATATTCCAGCTACTTGGGCTGCTTTGAAAACTGCTATGCGTACTCGTTGGGTTCCACCATATTATCAACGTGAATTACTTCAAAAATTGCAGCGCTTAAGACAGGGAAAAAATCCTGTAGAAGAATATTATCAGGAATTACAAACTGGCATGATTAGATGTGGTATTGTTGAGGAGAATGAAGCTATGCTTGCACGTTTTATGGGTGGATTAAATAGAGAGATTCAGACGATTCTAGAGTATAAGGAGTATAATAATATCACTCGTTTATTCCATCTTGCTTGTAAAGCTGAACGTGAAGTGCAGGATCGACAGGCATTGGCGCGGACTAACTTTTCTGCAGGTCGACCTTCATCATGGACACCACGTGCATCATCTACTTCCACACGTTCTGCTACACCGGCGCCTCCGTTGGCTGCCACCTCCAACCGTGATACAATAAAGCAGGCACAATCACCACTATCTGCCAAGAGCACGCCTTCTGGGCCTGCAAAGAGCTCTTCTTCATCCATGGCATCAACAGGGCAAACACATGATATTATTTGTCGACGTTGCAAGGGTGGAGGTCATTATGCGAGAGAATGCCCATCTAAGCGTGTGATGATTGTTACTGAGGATGGTGGGTGTGAGTCCGCTAGTGACTATGATGAGGAGACTTTGGCTCTTATTACACGTGACGAACACGGTGGAGACGATTCTGATCATGAGACGCAATACATGGCTCCTGAAGATGCTGACAGGTATGAATGTTTAGTTGTTCAACGTATTTTGAGTGTGCAGGTTACACAAGCTGAGCAAAATCAGAGGCATAATTTGTTCCATACAAAGGGAGTTGTGAAGGAACATTCTGTTTGCGTGATCATAGATGGAGGGATTTGCAACAACTTGGCTAGCATGGAGATGGTGGAGAAGCTATCTCTCACCACAAGACCACATCCACATCCTTACTACATCCAATGGTTCAACAACAGCGGCAAGGTTAAGGTAACACGTACTGTTCGTGTACATTTTAGTATCTCTACATATGCTGATTATGTTGATTGTGATGTGGTACCTATGCAAGCATGTTCCTTATTACTTGGTAAACCATGGCAATTTGATAAAAATTCTGTACACCATGGTAGAAACAATCAATATACTCTTGTTCATAACGATAAAAATATTACTTTGCTTCCTATGACTCCTGATTCCATTTTGAAAGATGATATTAATAGAGCTAATAAAGCAAAACAGGAGACAAATAAGAGTGAAAATCAGATTGTGGCAAAAGAATTTGAGCACCAAATGAAGCCTAATAATAAACCATCTACTGTTGTTTCTGAAATTAAATCGAAAAGTGCATGTTTACTTGCCACCAAATCTGATATTGATGAGCTAGATTTTAGCAAATCTGTTTGCTATGCTTTTGTGTGCAAAGAGGCATTATTTTCATTCAAGGACGTGCCTTCCTCTTTGCCCCCTGCTGTCACTAACATTTTGCAGGAGTTCGCTGACGTCTTTCCACAATACGTGCCACTGGGATTACCACCTATTCGAGGGATTGAGCATCAAATTGACTTAATTCCCGGTGCTTCGCTACCCAACCGTGCACCATACCGTACCAATCCAGAGGTGACGAAGGAGATTATGCGTCAAGTACAGGAGCCGCTCGACAAAGGTTATATATGCGAATCTCTTAGTCCTTGTGCTGTTCCTATTATACTAGTGCCTAAAAAGGATGGTACGTCGCGTATGTGTGTTGATTATAGAGGCATTAATAATATTACTATTCGTTATCGTCATCCTATTCCTAGGCTTGATGATATGCTTGATGAATTGAGTGGCTCTACAATATTCTCCAAAGTTGATTTGCATAGTGGATACCATCAAATTCCTATGAAATTGGGAGATGAATGGAAAACAACATTTAAAACTAAGTTTGGTTTATATGAGTGGTTAGTCATGCCTTTTGGGTTAACTAATGCGCCTAGTACTTTTATGAGACTAATGAATGAAGTTTTACGTGCTTTCATTGGACGATTTGTGGTAGTCTATTTTGATGATATACTGATTTATAGCAAATCTTTGGAAGCACATTTGGAACATTTACGTGGTGTTTTTATCGCTCTACGTGATGCACGTTTGTTTGGTAACCTTGGGAAGTGCACCTTTTGCACCGACCGAGTATCTTTTCTTGGCTATGTTGTTACTCCACAGGGAATTGAAGTTGATAAAGCCAAGATTGAAGCTATTGAGAGTTGGCCGCAGCCCAAAACGGTCACACAAGTGAGGAGTTTCCTTGGCCTTGCTGGTTTCTATAGGCGTTTTGTGAGAGATTTCAGCACCATTGCCGCACCTCTCAACGAGCTTACAAAGAAGGATGTGCCTTTTGTTTGGGGTACCGCATAGGAAGAAGCCTTCACGGTATTGAAAGATAAGTTGACACATGCTCCTTTACTCCAACTTCCTCATTTTAATAAGACTTTTGAGCTTGAATGTGATGCTAGTGGAATTGGATTAGGAGGTGTGTTATTACAAGATGGCAAACCTGTTGCATACTTTTTTGAAAAATTGAGTGGGCCTAGTCTGAACTATTCTACTTATGATAAAGAATTATATGCTCTTGTTCGGACTTTAGAAACATGGCAACATTATTTGTGGCCCAAAGAATTTGTTATACATTCTGATCATGAATCTTGGAAACACATTAAAAGTCAAGCAAAACTGAACCGTAGACATGCTAAATGGGTTGAATTCATTGAGACTTTCCCTTATGTCATTAAACACAAGAAGGGTAAAGAAAATGTTATTGCTGATGCATTGTCTCGTCGTTATACTATGCTTTCACAACTTGACTTTAAAATATTTGGTTTGGAGACCATCAAAGATCAATATGTGCATGATGCTGAATTTAAAGATGTATTGCAGAATTGTAAAGAAGGTAGAACATGGAACAAGTTCGTCGTTAATGATGGATTTGTGTTTCGTTCTAACAAGCTATGCATTCCAGCTAGCCCCGTTCGTCTTTTGTTGTTGCAGGAGGCGCATGGAGGAGGACTAATGGGACACTTTGGCGTGAAGAAGACGGAGGATATACTTGCTACACATTTCTTTTGGCCAAAGATGAGACGGGATGTTGAGCGTTTTGTTGCTCGCTGCACTACATGTCAAAAAGCTAAGTCACGACTCAATCCTCATGGTTTATATATGCCTTTGCCTGTACCTAGTGTTCCTTGGGAGGATATATCTATGGACTTTGTTTTAGGTTTACCTCGAACAAAGAAGGGGAGGGGTAGCATATTTGTTGTCGTGGATAGATTCTCGAAAATGGCACACTTTATACCATGTCATAAAAGCGATGATGCTGTTAATGTTGCTGATTTGTTCTTTCATGAAATTATTCGCTTGCATGGTGTGCCAAATACTATTGTTTCAGATCGTGATACTAAATTTCTTAGCCACTTCTGGAGATGTTTATGGGCTAAGTTGGGGACTAAACTGCTTTTTAGTACTACTTGTCACCCCCAAACTGATGGACAAACTGAAGTAGTCAATAGAACATTGTCTACTCTGCTTAGGGTTGTTTTGAAGAATAATAAGAAAATGTGGGAAGAATGCTTGCCTCATATTGAATTTGCTTATAATCGTTCATTGCATTCTACTACTAAGATGTGCCCTTTTGAAATTGTGTATGGATTCCTACCTCGTGCACCTATTGATTTGTTGCCTCTTCCATCTTCGGAGAAGGTTAATTTTGATGCTAAAGAACGTTCTGAATTGATTTTAAAAATGCATGAGTTAACTAAGGAAAACATTGAGCGTATGAATGCTAAATATAAACTTGCTGGAGATAAGGGTAGAAAACATGTTGTGTTTGCACCTGGAGATCTTGTTTGGTTACATTTGCGTAAAGATAGATTTCCTAATTTGCGCAAATCAAAGCTAATGCCACGTGCTGATGGTCCTTTTAAGGTGGTAGAGAAAATAAATGATAATGCATATAAACTTGAGCTACCTGCAGATTTTGGGGTTAGTCCCACTTTTAACATTGTAGTTTGAAGCCTTATTTGGGTGAGGAAGATGAGCTTCCGTCGAGGACGACTTCATTTCAAGAAGGGGAGGATGATGAGGACATCAATACCATTGTTACACCCACAGCCCCTACTGTTACATATACTGGACCAATTACTAGAGCTCGCACACGCCAATTAAATTACCAGGTACTTTTGTTTCTTGGTAACGATTCTAATGTTCGTGAGAATATGATGCTGCCTAAATTGGATACATTTGTTTTGCTTACAAATGAAGGGCCTAGCTTCGAGAAGGATGAACATTGGAGCAAGAACACGCATGGAGTTGATGGCATGCGCAAGGGGATCAAGAACGGAGTTACAAGTGATGATTTCAGGACTTTGAAGCCTCCATAAGGAGTGCATGAAGCCTTGGACGAAATATACAAGATGCCACTTCATAATATTTGTCCATAGGCTGTTCTAGGTGCCGCGTCACCTTATTAATGGGCCAGGCCCATGTAATTTTGAAATACTTAAGTATAGGCTATTTTTAGAGTCCGTATGTGTGGGGAAACAAGAGTTAGGGTTGGTTTCAGACCCCACCCTCAAGGGCCACGAAATTCCCCCCTCTTCCTTCGTATATACATCCCTTAGGGCGTCGTTTAGACTTTGGGGTTTTGTTTAGATTAAAAGTTCGCCATAGCTACAACTTCTCGTACTTCGTTTGTGTCCAATGACCAGACCAAGACGTCACAGAACCCCACCTTGATCAATAAAGCTTTCATCTTATATTCGCAATATCCAGATTGCAATCTCAGTTTCTTTCTTGTTCTTCATTTGCTTGCAGGAAACAGACCCTCGTGGTCAGGTTGATTGTGCTCCGGCGTGGTCAATAACCCCTCGGAAATTGGTTTAGCGATTGCTAAGGCGCGACGTCTCGCACGTTCATAGTCGGATCGTCAAGGTCGACTCCCCCAGAAATGATAGCCACCATCTCATCAAAACATCGGGACACCTTGGCCTCTATCAGTTGTTTCATTGGAACCGTCCTTAGGAACTGAGATCTGTGTATGTGATTTAAGATCAGCTACTACCACGCGTTGGGCCCGAAACCAATGGACCCTCTCGACTTATTAACCGCCCTGTCCTTTGTCCAGGAGTTGAAACTAGTTTCTGGTGTTTGTAGGATATGTGTTGGGGGCCATGCGTAGCGCTGGCCCTAGGGGCGGGCTATGATGCAGTAGAGACACGAGGCATGGTGTACCGGGACGCCCGTTTGGTGCCTCGGGAACCCTGCTCTCATCGTTTGGGGCCGTGAGTGAAACCCCAGCCGGATCTCCTTGCGGATAGAACCCGAATAGGCGATAAACTTGGACTAGAGACTTGTGAGGTTAGTCAGGTCGTGGCCGACACCCTCGCTGGGCTTCCGCTTGAAGGTTGCCAAGTACATGTCGTGTAAACGGCGATAAGTGGTGAGAGCGTGTGTGAAGAAGTACACCCCTGCAGGGTTAACATCATCTATTCGAATAGCCGCGTCCGCGGTAAAGGACTACTTGGTTGCCTATACAGTTCATAGACAAGTGAAAGTGGATACTCTAAAATGCGCAAGATAAGCGTGAGTGCTATGGATGGCCTTCTTGTAGGGAGACGGGAGCGGATCCATAGTGGTGTATTGGTATGGTGAATATGTGGACTCGTGTGCGCCACCTCAAAAGAGTTACTTGCGGTCGTAGTTCAGGATAGCCACCGAGTCAAAGCTGGCTTGCTGCAATTAAACTCCACCACCCCCTTTGTTGATAATGATGCATATGTAGCTAGTTCTGATGTAAGTCTTGCTGGGTACATTGTACTCACGTTTGCTTAATTTATGTTTTGCAGAGAGACTTCAGTCTCACTAGTAGTTCCGCGAGGACTTCGACGTTTAGCTTGTTACCTCAGCTACGATCTTGTGCCCTCGACAGGGTCTTGTAGATAGTCAGGCTTCTCAGCCTTTTCATTTGTAGTTGTCTGTACTCAGACAAGTTAAGCTTCCACATGTGCTTATTGCTTGTATGACTTGAATGATGGGTCATCAGACGCATGTTTGTAATATCTGGCTCTTTGGAGCCTAATGAATAAATACTTTGAGTTGTAGAGTTTTGTTGTGATGCCATGTTGTATTTGCACATATCGAGCATATTGTGTGTATGATTTGAAATGCTTGGTATGTGTGGGATCCGACAACCTAGTTGTTTACCCTTGGTAGCCTCTCTTATCGGGAAATGTCTCCTAGTGCTTCCTCTTCGCCATGGTAGCTTGCTACTACTCCAGAACACTTAGGCTGGCCGGCATGTGTCCTTCTAAGTTCCTGTGTCTGTCCCATTGGGGAAATGTCACGTGGTGTCTACCGGAGTCCTGTTAGCCCAGCTGCTACAGCCCGGATTCACTCGCTGATGACCGACACATTCTTTGTTGGGTCATGTATGCCTGTCCCTGTAAGTTAGTGCCACTTTGGGTTTACGACTAGTCATGTCGGCTCGGGTTCTCTGTCATATGGATGCTAGCGATACTATCATATACGTGAGCCATAAGGCGCAAACGGTCCAGGGCCAGGTAAGGTGACACCCGTGGGAATACCGTGTGTGAGGTCGCAAAGTGATATGATGTGTTACATGCTAGATCGGTGTGACTTAGGATCGAGGTCCTGACAATGCCTACAACACCTTGAAGATGCCTGGGCCACTAGGAGTCATCACAATTATTTGTGTGGACAAGATGTACCGGGACGCAGTTGCGGCGGATGCAGCGGCAGCACCAGTTCCCGCCAAGGAAAACAAAGGAAAAAAGAGGGATTGTAGGAGCTCCGGCAAAGAGTCCGAGAAGCGTGCCCCACCGAGTGCATGGCACCTGTTGACGACGTGACGGAGTGTTCTAATAGCAAGAGATCCAAAATTGATGCACCCCAAGTGAAAAGGGTCCTGGAAGGGCTAGCTGGTGTTGATGGTACTTTCACTATCAGCGCCACCCTCGATGACAAATAGGAAAGCGCGCTTGTTGCCTTCCTGCGGGCAAATATTGATGTTTTTGCCTGGCAATGATTGGATATCCCCGGTGTTCCTAGGGAGGTAATCGAGCACCACCTTGTTGTCTGCCCACATGCCCAACTTGTCAAGTAGAAAGTTCAGAAGCAAGCCTTGGAGAGGCAACTGTTCATTGTATAAGAGATCAAGAAACTTGAGGCAGCTGGTTTGGTCAGAGGAGTGCTGCATCCCACATGGTTGGAAAATCTAGTAGTAGTCCGAAAGGCTAATAGGAAGTGGAGGCTTTGCATAGACTTCGCAGATCTCAACAAGGCTTGCCTGAAGACCCATTTCCCTTGCTGTGTATCGACCAGATTGTGGATTCCACTAGAGGTTGTGATTTACTCTCCTTTCTGGACGCATACTATGGGTATCACCAAATCTTCATGTCAAAGGAAGATGAAGAGAAGACGTCCTTCATCACTCCATGCGGTACGTATTGCTTCGTCCGCATGCCATTCAGATTAAAGAGTGTCGGGTCCACTTTTTGCAAGGGCAATCCAGATTGGTTCTGAGGCACAGTTGCACAGAAACATAGAAGCTTATATGGATGATATTGTGGTCAAGACCAAGGATAGTGCCACCCTTATTCAGGATTTGGAGGAGATATTTGATAATCTGCACAAGATCAATCTGAAGCTCAACCCGGAGAAGTGTGTATTTGGTGTTCCCTCTGGAAAGTTGCTTGGGTTCTTTGTATCCCATCACGGGATCGAAGCCAACCCCGACATGATCAAGGCCATCGAGCAAATCCAGGCGCCAAGGACAATTAAGGATGTGAGGCGTCTAACAGGATGTGTTGCAGCGCTAAGCAGATTCATCTCCAAGTCTGCCGAACGCGCCCTGTCGTTCTTCAAAATTTTCAAGAAGGCCGGTCCGATGAAGTGGACCCTGGAAGTAGATGCAACTTTGCAAGAGTTAAAGGCCTACTTGTCCTCTATGCCTACCTTGGTTGCTCCCAAACCCCAGGAGCCCTTGTTGCTATACTTGGCAGCAACCAACCAAGTGGACAGTGCGGCCTTGGTAGAGCAGTGAGAAGTGGATGAGGCAGAAAGTGAGCAGAGACCGGCGGAATCAGAGAAGGATCAGGACAACAATGAGCATGGCAACAAGAACAACCCCAAGGACGCGACAAGGAAGAAAGTGGTGCAGCTCCCAGTGTACTTCGTCAGCTCCTTATTACAGGGAGCTAGATCGAGGTACTCTGGCGTGAAGAAGTTGATCTTTGGTCTCGTTATGGCCTCAAGGAAACTTCGCCACTACTTCCAAGCCCATGAGATCACGGTTTTTACTCGTTTCCCGTTGCAAAGGATACTCCGAAACCCCGAGGCTACCGGCAGAATAGTGGAGTGGGCTTTGGAGTTATCCAGCTTTGCTTTGAAGTTTGAGAGCACATCAACTATTCAGAGCAGGGCGTTGGCAGAGTTTATTATAGAATGGATGCCAACCCCTGATGAGGAAATGACAGAGACGGTTATCCCCGGCAAGGAATTGCCCCAAGAATGGGTTATGTATTTTGATTGTGCTTTTTCCCTACAAGGTGCAGGAGCTGGCGTGCTCCTTGTCACCCCCTCTAGGGAACACTTAAAGTACGTCATCCAAATGCATTTTGCCCAGGAAGAAGCCACCAACAATACAACAAAGTATGAAGGGCTCCTTGCCGGGCTCAGGATTGCAGCAGAATTGGGAATTAAGAAGATGATCATTCGATAAGATTCATAGCTTGTGGTGAGTCAAGTCAACAAAGATTATCAAAGTCCATTGATGGAGGCATACGTGGAGGAAGTGAGGAGATTGGAGGAGCGCTTTGACGGATAGCAAATAGAGCATGTACCCCGTGTGGAAAATAGCATAGTTGATCATCTGTCAAAGAGTGCTGCGCAAAAGCTTCCTATGGGACCAGGGACTTTTGTTCTCCATCTCACTCAGCCCTCTGTATCCCCAGCAACAATGGCCCGTAAGAGGAGAAAGTTGGACTACAACAAGCCTCTCCCGGTAGAGCCGTCCGCTCCCTGCAAAGACCCTGCCGGAAACAACTCCTCGCAGCTTGCCGGAAACAACTCCACACAGCCTGCCGGACCACCCCCTCCAGTCGAGCCCATGGACCCTGTTGGTTCTATATCCTGCATATCTCGTAGTAGGGGTCCTAAGCTAGGAGTCTTGGAGCGATTGTAACATGGACACAGGATTTTACCTAGGTTCGAGCTCTCTCGAAGAGATAATACCCTACATCCTCCTTTTGATTGTATTGATACGAGGATAGTACATAGTACAGGTATCTACCACGAGATTGTAGTAATGAATATGAGATTGTCTATTGACTAGCCTGGCCTCGGTTTATATATGCACCACAGGCCTAGGGTTTAGAGGAGTCCTTATCTTGTGCGCCAAGTCTTGTATAATCCTCCTTGTATTCGGCATGGGCTGCCCGAAGTGGCCCATTAGTGAATCATCATGGGGTTCCTCGGCCCGGCCCACTAGTCGGGAGACGACGTGGTGACTATCACCTAGTCCAGGACACCGTCAGTAGCCCCCTGAACTGGCCTTCAAGTTGAGGATGCTCCTTGGTTGTTCCGAATAATTCTTCGTCTTCGATCGTCGGTCTTGAAAATTGGTTCAACAAATCTTCCCATGTCCGATCTTGATGGTCACCGAGCTGAATCCGAAGAGTTTACATGTCGGGCATCCAAGGAGCCCCTTTAAGTTATCGGCCTTTATCAATTACTTGTAAGTTTTTTTAAGCCACACTAGGGTTTGAAGTGTTTCCCATGCGACGGTGTCCTCTTGCTTCCGAGCTCTAATGCCAAACTAAATCCGACATGTCTTTTCATAGCCGAGCTCCAACACTATTCGGCATTCAAGGTATCCTCTTGCATCCGAGATCGAATGTTGAACTAAATCCGAGGCGTCTTTTCACAGCCGAGCTCCGATGATGGTTGGCATCCGAGGTATCATAGATTACCTTGGCCTCTGAAAATTTGAATGAGTTCATCCGAGCTTAAATGCGGGAGTAGTCTTCTATGGAACGAGCCATTCGAATCCAAGCTTTATGCCGGACTGCTTCTGAGCTCCAACACCGTACTAAATCCAAGCTCTGATAATGGTCAGCGTCCAAGGTGTAATAAACTACCTCGGTCTTTAAAAGATTGAACGAATTCAGCCAAGCTTAATTCTGGAAATGCACTCTATGGAGCCAGCCACTGGCGCCCGAGATTTATGCCGGACTGCTTCCTAGGTGGTGCACTACCATGACTACGGGCTGATTTTTTATGGATGATTGGTGCAATTTATTCTTTGTCAAGATATGATTACTATGATGTGGAACAAATAGAAGAATTTGTTGCTTCTTATGCTAATGGTATATATGATTACTATGATGTGGAACAAATAGAAGAATTTGTTGCTTTTATGGGTGCTTATGAAATTGAATCTATGTTTAAAAAGTTTGAAGATATTGATGATGCTTGTTATAGATCTGAAAATTTAGCTATCCTCAAATATTGCTATGAGAATTATGAATACAATTATGAAATTAATGCTCTTATTAAGAAAGTCTCCGCTGTCCAAGAAGAGACTAATATTTTGCAGGAATCTATGGAAGAAGAAATTGATGAAACTGTGAGCTCATTGGATGAAAAAGATGAGGAGTAGAGCGAAGAACAAAAGGAGGAAGAGCGGATTGATCACCCGTGCCCACCTTCTAATGAGAGTAACTCTTCAACTCATACATTGTTAAATTCCCCTTCATGCTTACCGAAGGATGATTGCTATGATGACTGTTATGATCCCTATGATTCTTTTGAAATATCCCTTTTTGATGATGCTTGCTATGCTTGTGGCCAAGATGCCAATATGAATTATGCTTATGGAGATGAACTTGCTATAGTTCCTTATGTTAAATATGAAATTATTGCTATTGCACCCACGCATGATAGTCCTATTATCTTTTTGAATTCTCCCAAGTACACTATATCGGAGAAGTTTGCACTTATTACGGATTATATTGATGGGTTGCCTCTTACTACCGTACATGATGATTTTAATAGATATAATATGCATGTGCTTGCTGCTCCTACTTGCAATTATTATGAGAGAGGAACTATATCTCCACCGCTCTATGTTTCCAATACGATAAAATTGCAAGAAACGGTTTATACTATGCATTGGCCTTTACTAGGTGTGCATGAATTGTTCTTTTATGACATGCCGATGCATAGAAAGAGAGTTAGACTTCGTCATTACATGATATATGTTACTTTGTGCTCACTCCTAAATTACAAATCATTGTTAATTAAAATTGGCTTTGATATACCTTGGGATCCGGGTGGATTCACTACTTGAGCACTATATGCCTAGCTTAATGGCTTTAAAGAAAGCGCTGCTAGGGAGACAACCCGGAAGTTTAGAGAGTCATTTATTTCTGTTGAGTGCTTTCATATAGTTTAAAAACAACAAAAATAAAGAGGGGAACCCAAAACTTTTTCAAAAAGGAAAGTGAAAGTGATAGAGACGAGCATTGTGAAAATGGGGGACGCCCTTGAACTTTGTTCATGCCCATGGGAACTTTGTGAATCTTAATTACAAAACCTTTTCAACAAAAATAATTATCCCCTTGTACAATTCCATTGTATTATAAAAATAATGTGCCAAGGTTTGCCTTTAGGATGTTTACATTTGCTTGATGGTTTGTACGGTGCAGGACAGAAACTTTGGCTGTAGTGCGCGATTTTACATTTTTAGCTGGAACGTCAAATGGTTCTGATTGTTTTTTAACTGTATTCCTATAAATTTGTTTTATTTTTCTTAATTTTGGTAGAATTTGTCAAGTACCAGAAGTATAGTGAATGTTCAGATTATTACAGACTGTTCTGTTTTAGACAGATTCTGTTTTTGATGCATAGTTTGCTTGTTTTGATGAAAGTATCAATTTATATTAGTGGATTAAGCCATGAAAAAGTTATATTACAGTAGACACAATGCAAAAACAAAATATTAATTGGTTTGCAACAGTACTTAGAGTAGTGATTTGCTTTATTATACTAACGGATCTTACCGAGTTTTCTGTTGAAGTTTTGTGTGGATGAAGTGTTCAATGATCGAGAAGGTTTCGATGTGAGAAGAAGGAAGATAGGAAAGAGCTCAAGATTGGGGATGCCCGAGGCACTCCAAATAAATATTCAAGGAGACTCAAGCGTCTAAGCTTGGTGATGCTGGGGAGGCATCCCCTCTTTCTTCAACAAATATCGGTATGTTTTCGTATTCGTTTCGTTCATGCGATATGTGCAGTCTTGGAGCGTCTTTTGCATTTAGTTTTCATTTTTCTTTTATGCACCATGCTGGTATGAGATAGTCCTTTGTTGATTTATAGAATGCTCTTTGCACTTCACTTATATCTTTTGAGTATGGCTTTATAGAATGCTTCATGTGCTTCACTTATATCATTTGAAGTTTGGATTGCCTGATTCTCTTTACATAGACAACCGCCATTTGTAGAATGCTCTTTTGCTTCACTTAGATTTGTTAGAGCACGAGCATATCTTTTGTAGAAAGAATTAAACTCTCTTGCTTCACTTATACCTATTTAGAGAGATGACAGGAATTGGTCATTCACATGGTTAGTCATAAAATCCTACATAAAACTTGTAGATCACTGAATATGATATGTTTGATTCCTTGCAATAGTTTTGTGATATAAAGATGGTGATATTAGAGTCATGCTAGTCGAGTAATTGTGAAATTGAGAAATACTTGTGTTGAGGTTGCAAGTCCCGTAGCATGCACGTATGGTGAACCGTTATGTAACGAAGTCGGAGCATGAGGTGTTTATTGATTGTCTTCCTTATGAGTGGCGGTCGGGGACGAGCGATGGTATTTTCCTACCAATCTACCCCCTAGGAGCATGCATGTAGTACTTTGTTTCGATGACTAATAGATTTTTGCAATAAGTATGTGAGTTCTTTATGACTAATGTTGAGTCCATGGATTATACGCACTCTCACCCTTCCATCAGTGCTAGCCTCTTCGGTACCGTGCATTGCCCTTTCTCACCTCGAGAGTTGGTGCAAACTTCGCCGGTGCATCCAAACCCCATGATACGATACGCTCTATCACACATAAACCTCCTTATATCTTCCTCAAAACAGCCACCATACCTACCTGTCATGGCATTTCCATAGCCATTCCGAGATATATTGCCATGCAACTTCCATCATAATCATATACTTGACTTGAGCATTTATTGTCATATTGCTTTGCATGATCGTAAGATAGCTAGAATGATGTTTTCATGGCTTGTCCATTTTTTGATGTCATTGCTACGCTAGATCATTGCACATCCCGGTACACCGCCGGAGGCATTCATATAGAGTCATATCTTTGTTCTAGATATCGAGTTGTAATATCAACTTGTAAGTAAATAAAAGTGTGATGATCATCATTATTAGAGCATTGCCCCAGTGAGGAAAGGATGATGGAGACTATGATTCCCCCACAAGTCGGGATGAGACTCCGGACGAAAAAAAATATAAAAAAAAGAGAAAGGCCAAAAAAAAGAGAAGGCCCCAAAAAAAAGAAAACAAAAGAAAACAAAAAAATGAGAGAAAAAGAGAGAAGGGGCAATGTTACTATCCTTTTACCACACTTGTGCTTCAAAGTAGCACCATGTTCTTCATATAGAGAGTCTCTTGAGTTATCACTTTCATATACTAGTGGGAATTTTCATTATAGAACTTGGCTTGTATATTCCGATGATGGGCTTCCTCAAACGCCCGAGGTCTTCATGAGCAAGCAAGTTGGATGCACACCCACTTAGTTTCAGTTTGAGCTTTCATACACTTATAGCTCTAGTGCATCTGTTGCATGGCAATCCCTACTCCTCACATTGATATCTATTAATGGGCATCTCCATAGCCCGTTGATACGCCTAGTTGATGTGAGACTTTCTCCTTTTTTGTCTTCTCCACATAACCCCCACCATCATATTCTATTCCACCTATAGTGCTATGTCCATGGCTCATGCTCATGTATTGCGTGAAAGTTGAAAAGGTTTGAGAAACGTCAAAGTATGAAACAATTGCTTGGCTTTTCATTGGGGTTGTGCATGATGTGAATGCTTTGTGTGGTGAAGATGGAGCATAGACAAACTATATGATTTTGTAGGGATGAGCTTCCTTTGGCTATGTTATTTCAATAAGACATAATTGCTTGGTTGGTATGCTTGAAGTATTATTATTTTTATGTCAAAGGATAGACTATTGCTTTGAATCGCTCGTGTCTTAATATTCATGCCATGATTAGACATATGATCAAGATTATGCCAGGTAGCATTCCACATCAAAAAATTATCTTTTTTATCATTTACCTACTCGAGGACAAGCATGAATTAAGCTTGGGGATGCTGATACGTATCCGTCGTATCTATAATTTTTGATTGTTCCATGCCAAAATTATTGAACTTTCATATACTTTTTAGCAACTTTTTATATTATTTTTGGGACTAACATATTGATCCAGTGCCCAGTGCCAGTTCCTGTCTGTTGCATGTTTTTGGTTTCACAGAATATCCATATCAAACGGAGTGCAAACGGGATAAAAACGGATGGAGCTTATTTTTGGAAAATATGGAAAATTCGGAAGGAAAATCAACACGAACCAGTGCCCGAGGTGGTCACGAGGCAGGGCCCCCCCCTAGGGCGCGCCCCCTACCCTTGTGAGACCATCGTAAGGCAGTTGACGCTCTTCTTTTGCCGCAAGAAAGCTAATATTAAGAAAAAAATCACGGCGAAGGTTTCAGGCCAATTGGAGTTACGGATCTCCATATATACGTGAAACGGTGAAACAGAGCCAGAACAGAACGCATAAACAGAGAGAGACAGAGAGACAGATCCAATCTTGGAGGGTCTCTCGCCCCTCCCATGCCATGGAGGCCAAGGACCAGAGGGGAAACCCTTCTCCCATCTAGGGAGGAGGTCAATGAAGAAGAAGACGAAGGGGCCCCCTCTCCCCTTCTCTTTCGATGGCACCGGAACGCTGCCGTGGCCATCATCATCATCACCGCGATCTACACCAACACCTTCGTCATCTTCACCAACATCTCCATCACCTTCCCCCCTCTATCTACAGCAGTCCACTCTCCCGCAACCCGTTGTACCCTCTACTTGAACATGGTGCTTTATGCTTCATATTATTATCCAATGATGTGTTGCCATCCTATGATGTCTGGGTAGATTTTCGTTGTCCTATCGGTGGTTGATGAATTGCTATGATTGATTTAATTTGCTTGTGGTTATGTTGCTATCCTTTGGTGCCCATCATATGATTGCGCACGTGGATCACACCCTAGGGTTAGTTGTATGTTGATAGGACTATGTATTGGAGGGCAAGAGTGACAGAAGCTTCAACCTAGCATAGAAATTGATGCATACGGGATTGAAGGGGGACCAATATATCTTAATGCTATGGTTGGGTTTTACCTTAATGAACATTAGTAGTTGCAGATGCTTGCTAATAGTTCCAATCATAAGTGCATAGAATTCCAAGTTAGGGATGACATGCTAGCAGTGGCCTCTCCCACATAATACTTGCTATCGGTCTAGTAAAGTAGTCAATTGCTTAGGGGCAATTTTGCAACTCCTACCACCACTTTTCCACACTCACTATATTTACTTTATTGTTTCTTTATCTAAACAACCCCTACTTTTTATTTACATACTCTTTATTATCTTGCAAACCTATCCAACAACACCTACAAAGTACTTCTAGTTTCATACTTGTTCTAGGTAAAGCGAATGTCAAGCGTGCGTAGAGTTGTATCGGTGGTTGATAGAAGTTGAGGGAATATTTGTTCTACCTTTAGCTCCTCATTGGGTTCGACACTCTTACTTATCGAAAATTGTTGCGATCCCCTATACTTGTGGGTTATCACGCTCCTCCTCCAGGGTGTCCAGACTGTCCTGCCGATCGAGCTCGGCTTCTCTTTCTTCGTACATGCGCACTCGAGGTGAGTCATGAATTATGTCGCAGGGCAGAATCGCCTCTGCGCCATACACCATAAAGAAGGGTGTGTATCCGGTAGTACAATTCAGCGTGGTCCGCAGCCCCCAGAGTACGGAGTTGAGCTCCTCTAACCAGTGTGTGTTAGACTCCTTTAAGGACCGCACTAATCTGGATTTGATGCCGCTCATGATAATACCATTTGCTCGCTCAACTTGGACGTTGATTTGTGGGTGATAGACAAAAGCATAATTTGCTTGATGCCCATGTTGCTGCACCAGAGTTTTACCTCGTCGGCCGTGAAGTTCGTGTCATTGTTAGTGATGATGCTGTGGGGGACGCCATAACAATGTACAACCCTAGATATGAAGTCTATCACCAGTCCGGGTTCGGCCGTTTTAACAGGTTTGGCTTCTATCAATTTGGTGAATTTATCCACCATGACCAGTAAATATTTTTTCTTATGGGTTCCCCCTTTAAGGGGTCCAACCATGTCAAGCCCCCAGACCGCGAAGGGCCAGGTAATGGGGATTGTTTGGAGGGCAGTGGGTGGCATGTGGCTTTGGTTTGCAAAAAGCTGGCAACCGACGCAGCGTTGTACCAAGTCCTATGCATCTACCCGGGCCGTCGACCAATAAAAACCTGTATGGAAGGCCTTGCTTACAAGGGCCTGGGCTGCGGCGTGGTGGCCGCCGAGTCCGGCGTGAATTTATGCCAAAAGCTTCCGCCCTTCCTCTTCGGAGATGCACCTTTGAAGGACTCCGGTAGTGCTTTTTTTATACAGCTCTCCCTCGTGGACCCTGTAGGCTTTAGATCGCTGCACTATGCAGCTTGCGTCATTTTGGTCCTCGGGAAGTTCCTACCTAGTTAGGTAGGCCAGGAATGGTTCTGTCCATAGGGTGATGATGGCCATTATTACGTGGGCTGAAGGTGTTAT
The DNA here is from genome assembly GCF_018294505.1 of Triticum aestivum. Classification (NCBI taxonomy): domain Eukaryota; kingdom Viridiplantae; phylum Streptophyta; class Magnoliopsida; order Poales; family Poaceae; genus Triticum; species Triticum aestivum. The sequence goes on along the minus strand of NC_057806.1, from coordinate 260,074,659 downwards.
TTCGGTGGCAGAGCCTATGATTATGTCAGAGTGTTCGGTACCGGGCATTTTGGCCGGGTCCGGACTATTGTTACTGGTGTCCCCTTCCCATACCACGGATGGCTTAAACAACCTCTCCAAAAAGATGTTGGGGGGACCGCATCGCGTTTTGCACCGATGCGGGCGAGGGTATCCGTCGCCTAATTGTTTTCCCGAGCCACATGGTGAAATTCGAGCCCCTCGAACCGAGCTGACATCTTTAGGACGGCGTTGCGATAGGCCACCATTTTCGGATCCTTAGCATCGAAGTATCCATTTATTTGGGATATTGCGAGGTTCGAATCCCCATGCACCTCCAGGCATTGAATGCCCATGGAAACTGCCATCCGAAGACCATGTAACAAGGCTTCGTATTCGGCTGCGTTGTTGGAGTCTGTATACAGTATCTGTAGTACGTATTGAACTGTATCTCTGGTTGGGGACGTCAGGACGACGCCAGCTCCCAGATCAGCCAACTTTTTGGAGCCGTCGAAGTGCATGATCCAATTGGAGTATGCGTCGTACTCTTTAGGGAGTTCGGCTTCCGTCCATTTGGCGACAAAGTCGGCCAATACTTGCGATTTAATGGCTCGCCGGGGTTTGTATGTTATGTCGAACGGGAGGAGCTCAATGGCCCATTTGGCAATCCGGCCCGTGGCGTCGCGGTTGTTTATAATATCATTAAGTGGAACTTCTGAGGCTACTGTAATTGAACACTCTTGAAAGTAGTGTCACAGCTTTTGGGATGCCATGAATACCACATAGGCTATCTTTTGATAATGTGGGTACCGTGATTTACATGGAGTGAGGACAGTGGATACATAATATACCGGCTTTTGAAGGGGGGGTTTATGTCCGTCCGTCTGTCGGTCGACGACGAGCACTGCGCTTACAACCTGATGAGTTGCCGCAATGTACAATAGCATTGGTTCGCTGATGTTTGGTGCGGCCAGGATTGGGTTTGTTGCCAGTATGGCTTTTGTTTCTTCCAATCCGGCTGTGGCAGCGTCCGTCCACTCGAAGTGTTCGGTGCGCCGAAGGAGGCGATAAAGGGGTAATGCCTTTTCTCCTAAGCGGGAGATAAAGCGGCTTAGAGCCGCCACACATCCGGTTAATTTCTGGATTTGTTTGAGGTCCGTTGGGGTGGCCAACTGTGACAGAGCTTGGATTTTGGCCGGATTTGCTTCAATTCCTCTACTGGAGGCAATGAAACCCAGGAGTTTTCCGGCTGGTAAACCGAAAACGCATTTTTCCGGATTGAGATTGATGTCGTATGTTTGGAGGTTGTCGAATGTGAGCCTCAAGTCGTCTATTAGAGAGTCGACGTGTTTGGTTTTGACGACCACATCATCTACGTATGCCTCTACTGTTTTGCCGATCTGTTTCTCCAGACATGTCTGAATCATGCGCTGATATGTTGCGCCGGCGTTTTTGAGCCCAAAAGGCATTGTGTTGAAATAGAAGGGGTCGTATGGTGTGATAAATGTCGTTGCGGCTTGGTCGGACTCCGCCATCTTGATTTGGTGGTAGCCGGAGTATGCGTCGAGGAAACACAATGAATCGTGTCTTGCGGTGGCATCGATAATTTGATCCATGCGGGGAGGGGGAAGGGATCCTTTGGGCAAGCCTTGTTGAGGTCCTTGAAATCAACACATAGGCGCCAGGATTTGTCCTTCTTTGGTACCATCACCAGGTTTGCTAGCCAGTCCGGGTGTTTTATTTCTCTAATGAATCCGGACTCCAATAACTTGGCTAGTTCCTCTCCCATAGCTTGTCTCTTAGGTTCAGAGAAACGCCGAAGAGTCTGCTTGACCGACTTGAATCCCTTTAGAATATTAAGGTTGTGCTCGGCCAGCCTGTGTGGGATTCCTGGCATGTCTGAGGGGTGCCAGGCAAATATGTCCCAATTCTAGCGCAGGAACTCTCGTAGTGCGGCGTCCACGGCGGGGTTTAACTGTGCCCCGATGGAGGCTGTTTTTGTAGGGTTCGTTGGGTGGACTTGAAATTTGACTATTTCATCCGCTGGTTTAAAAGAGGTGGACTTGGATCTCTTGTCAAGTATCACGTCGTCCCTGTCCACTGTGGAGCGTAGCACAATTAATTCCTCGCCCGAAAGGGCTTCGGATAATGCCTCGAGGGCCAATGCGGCTGTTTGTTTTCGGTGCGGAGTGTTGTGTCCGGATCACTAGCGAGAGTGATGATTCCTCTGGGCCCGGGCATTTTGAGCTTCATGTACCCGTAATGGGGTATGGCTTGGAAGATCGTGAATGTCTCCCGCCCTAAAAGGGCGTGGTATCCGCTACTGAACGGGTCCACTTGGAATGTAATTTCTCTGCACCTATAGTTCTTCGGCATGCCAAATACCACATCTAGTGTGATTTTCCCAGCACAGCGTGCTTCCCGACTGGGGATGATTCCTCTGAAGGTTGTGCTGCTTTGCTCAATGCGGTTCGAGTCTATTTCCATTTTTTGAAGAGTTTCCTCATAGATGAGGTTTAATCCACTGCCGCCGTCCATGAGTACTTTGGTGAGTCGAAAGTCGTCCACAATTGGACTGAGGACCAGTGCAGTTGGTGCTCGGGCTGTTCGGAATTTAGGTTCGTCACTGGCATTGAAGGTAATAGCCGTGTCACTCCATGGATTTATTGCTGCCACGTGGCAAATTTCGGCAAGGCTGCGGAGTGTTCGCTTGCGCCTATTATTTGATGCGAAGGTTTCAAAGACTGTTAATACCGTATTGTTATCCCCGGGATGGTGCTTTGTGGCATCTGGGATGAGAAGATCCTCACCACTTTTGGCCACCTGTCGGAGTACCCAACATGCTCTAAGGCTATGTGTTGGTATGGTATCCGCTGTACTATGAATTTTGCAGGGTCCGTTGCACCATCCCTCCAATACGGTTCCACGCCCTATAGAGGGTTTTTGCTTCTTTATAATTAACTTGGGTGTCTTATGAAAGTGCACCCTTTTACTTCGGACTGGGTGTATATTTGGAGCCGGATTATCCCAAAATTTTGTTTCGGTTTTCCAGGCGCTTTCCGTCGCACAGTACTTTCGTACTAAGGACGCCAAGTGAGCGAAGTGTGATATGTCATGGCGACTTATGGCGTTAAGGATTCCCTTGTCCATGCAATTATTGCGGAAAAATGAGACTGCGTCTTCCTCGCGACAGTCCTTAACCTTGTTCATCACAAGGAGGAATCTGGCCCAATAATGATGTACTATTTCCTGGGGTGCTTGCTTGATGTGGGAAAGATCGTTTATGTTTGGGTGGGTGGGTGGATTTGAGTCCGAACCCTTACCCGATCTGAGACCCAGGGGCCAAGGAGTTTCCAGTCTTGGAAGTTCAGGTTCCGGGATGTTGCCCGATATGTCTGGCCCGCCGCCTGACTCTAGGTCCAGGGCTTGGGTGATGTCCTCCCGTAAACGGGTATCCGGCTCGGAGAGCTCAGGAATCCGGACATAGTTAGTCCTCAAGATAGAGGAAGAATCGCCGCATTGTTCCTCCGCCACCGCAATATGATGGGTGACCGGTGGAGGGTTAATCTCCCTTTGATCGGGTTTAAGCCCAATCCGATCATAGTCCGTAGCGACTCCCAAGGCGGCGATGCCATCCAAGTGTTCGTTTAGGGATGAGAGCTCCATTGGATCCATCTGCTCGGCAAATTCCGAGCCGACATGGAGGCTGTTTTCGATGACCCGAGAAGTCATCATCGGTGCAGCAGCCGAATGGGCGGTCATGATGAAACTGCTTAGCCGGAGAGTTTGGCTGGCAGCCAGGGCTCCCCCGGCGGTAATGTCGTTTTTAACAACGAGACGAGGCATCCTTCCTTACGGTGATGGCACAGTGGAACTCTCAATGAAAGCACCTATGTCGGTGTCAAAACCGGCGGATCTCGGGTAGGGGGTCCTGAACTGTGCGTCTAGGCGGATGGTAACAGGAGACGGGGGACACAATGTTTTTACCCAGGTTCGGGCCCTCTTTATGGAGGTAAAACCCTACTCCTTCTTGATTGATCTTGATGATATGAGTATTACGAGAGTTGGTCTACCACGAGATCGAAGAGGCTAAACCCTAGAAGCTAGCCTATGGTATGATTGTGTGTTGTTGGTCCTACGGACTAAACCCTCCGGCTTATATAGACACCGGAGGGGGCTAGGGTTACATAGAGTCGGTTACAAGGAAGGAGATCTACATATCCGTACTGCCAAGCTTGCCTTCCACGCCAAGGAGAGTCCCATCCGGACACGGGACGAAGTCTTCAATCTTGTATCTTCATAGTCCAACAGTCCGGCCAAAGGATATAGTCCGGCTGTCCAGATACCCCGTAATCCAGGACTCCCTCACCTACCTTGATCAATAAACCTTTCATCTTATATTCGCAATATCCAGATTGAATCTCAGTTTCTTGCTTATTCTTCGTTTGCTCGTAGGAAACAGACCCTCGTGGTCAGGTTGATCATGCTCCGGCGTGGTTAATAACCCCTCGGAAGTTGGTTTAATGATTGCTAAGGCGCGACGTCTCCCACGTTCGTAGTCGGAACGTCAAGATCGACTCCCACAGAAAACGATAGCCACCATCTCATCGAAACATCGGGACACCTTCGCCTCTATCACCGTATTCTTCTGCTACTAGGACGTTGGTCCATTTATCGTTTAGCAGATCTTGGTCAGCTAGAAGCTGCTGCTGCTTCTTTTTCAGGCTCCTTGCAGTGGCTATTAGCTGGCGCTTGAAGTGCTCCTACTCAAGAGGTTCCTCAGGCATGATGAAATCCTCATTGCCGAGGCTCGCCTCATCCTCGGAGAGCGGAAGATAATTACTGTCCTTCGAGTCCTTGTGTGTGGCCTGTCTACCAGGGCTAACCTGCCCATCTTCCCGTTCATCTTGTTCGGTAGCTGCATCAATGGTGTCCTCGTTGTCTTCGGCACCTTTCGGAGTGTTATCTTCTCCTGTGTCGGTGTTTCTGTCTTTACTGCGGTGTGACTTAGAGCGGCGCCGCTGACGCCGTCATTTCGATTGTATCTCAGGAGGTTTATCCTCAACTGGGTCTTCTTTGTCATCGCTGCTATTCTCCTTTGGTGCATGTACACATCCTACGAGGAAGTGGCCGTCTAGAGTCCGATGAATAGCGGGTCCTGAGCCTCTTCTTCTCCGGCATCATCGTCCATACCGTCGATGTCATCAGAGTCGTAATCGAGCATGTCGGTTAAGTCTTCGACAGTGGCCATAAAGTGGGTGGCGGGTGGGGAGCGAAATTACCTATCATCACCTTCTAGTTCGAACCGGATATAGTTCGGCTGTGAGTCCCCCGCCAAGGACAGGTTCTTTAATGAGCTTAGCACGTTTCCCAAGGGTGAGTGATGGAAGATGTTCGCGACACTGAACTTGAAGATCGATAAACAATCAAGTTTGGCATCCGTGGACTCACATGGTTCGGAACTTACACCCAGAGACGAGTCCGGGGTTCCAGTGACAAGAATATTGTGTGAGTTTAAGTCCATGTGTGGCTCCAACGCTGGGGAATCTATGGCCTCTGAGGTGGGGTTGAACCTCCAGTCCTTAGATGGCGCAGTTACAGGAGCTATCTCCTGAATGTGGTCCGAAGACAGATTTAGGTCATGTTCATCGAGGTGACCAGGAGCGATCGCCGCGGTCTCGAATCCAGGAAAGATCAGATCTCCACGGTTGTCCGCGACGTAGTTCAAGCTCCCAAATCTGACATGATGGCCAGGGGCGTAGCTCTCGATCTGCTCTAGGTGGCCAAACGAGTTGGCCCGCAGTGCGAAGCCACCGAACACGAAGATCTATCTCGGGAGGATGGTTTCTCCTTGGACAGCGTCACTATCGATGATTGAAGGGGCCATTGAACCTTTCGTCAACGGCACAGTGGAACTCTCAATGAAAGCACCAATGTCGGAGTCAAAACCGGTGGATCTCGGGTAGGGGGTCCCGAACTATGCGTCTTAGGTCAATGGTAACAGGAGACAAGGGACATGATGTTTACCCAGGTTTGGGCCCTCTCTATGGAGGTAATACCATGCATCTTGCTTGATTGATATTGATGAATATGAGTATTACAAGAGTTGATCTACCACGAGATCATAATGACTAAACCCTAGAGGTCTAGCTTGTATGGCTATGGTAATGAGTATTCGTCCCTCTCCGGACTAAGCCCTCTGGTTTATATAAACACCAGGAGGATCTAGGGTTACATAAGGTCAGTTACAAAGAAAGGAAACTACATATTTGCTCTCCAAGCTTGCCCTCCATGCCAAGGAGAGTCCCATCCGGACACGGGTGCAGTCTTCGGTCTTCATATCTTCACAGCCCATCAGTCCGTCCCATGGCTAACAGGCCAGATGCCCGAGGACCCCTTAGTCCAGGACTCCCTCACCTACATCTTCTCAACTTTTCCAACCTCGAGCTCCGGCACCCAGTTTTCAACTTAATCGCTCCAAGCCTCCCAGTCATGTCCAGACCCAACCTTCAAGGCTGGTGGGTGGCCTCCTCTATCACAGAGGAGGATATCATGAAGCTCTAGGTGGCAAGGTACCTGACCGCGGAAATCCTCCACAGGCTCCCTGCTAAAGGGCAGGTTATTCCTACACCCAGATCCGACAAGAGGGTCGTATTCATCTCCCACTTCCTCTGAGGGCCAGGGTTCGCTCTCCACCCCTTCATTCGTGGCCTCATGTTCTATTACGGGTTAGATTTTCACGATCTAGCTCCAGACTCCTTTCTTCACATCTCAGCATTCATTGTCGTGTGCGAGGCCTTTCTCCGTATTCCCCCACACTTTGGCATATGGCTCAAGACCTTCAATGTGAAGTCGAAGGTAGCCGGCGGGGATCAAGCCGTGTGTGGCGGTGCTATGGTGAGCAAGCTTGCCAATACTCCTTGGCCAAAGGGCTCCTTCATAGAAACATCCAACCTATGGCAGCGGGAGTGGTTTTACATCACTGAACCCCGCGGCACCAAGTGGGTAGCTACACCTGCGTTCCGATTTGGCCCTCCATTACGACTCGCATCATGGATTAATAAGGGGCTGGACTGGGGATCAATTGATGAAGTGCAGACACTACAAAGCCATATTCGAAGTCTCCTTGAAAAGTACACCGGCCTCATCAACATGACCTAGGTAATGCTAGTCCGCCGGGTCCTGCCGTGCCATCGACAGCCTCTCCGCTTATGGGAGTTCAACCCGGAAGGACCACGGACCCTTCAGCACTTCTTCGACACAACGCACAGAGGGATGTGGAAGTTATTCTTCGGGACCCGAAAGCGGTGGCCCGATACAACCGAGGACATCGGCCTTGACTGCAACCATCCAGATACCCCGGTAAGCGCTCGACTCCTGAACATAGCTTAGTTGATTATCCCATATCAATATACTGAGAAACCTGTCTTTTGACCAGGGATGGATAAAGAAAGCGGAACGAATTAGGTGTTCGGCCCCACTTCCCAAAGACTTAGCCGATTCCGTGTTAACAAGGATGTTGGCCCCGACGCCGTATCAAGTGTCGGGGAAGGAGGACAAAGAGGAGAGAAAAAAGGCCAGGGGTGACTCCCACTCTAAAGATACACCGGACGCTATGTCTGGGGAGACCAGAACTCCCTCTTTTTAAGACGAAGGGGAAGGAGAAGCTGATATCCCTTCTCCCCGTGAGAAGAAAAGGACTGCCTCCAAAGATTTGAAGGTGGAGGCTCCCAAGAGAGGAAAATGTCCCTATCAGGCGGCTCGGGTTCAGAAAACGACATTGCCGCACAGTTCCTCCATAAGGACAAGCCTTCCACCGAATCATAAGTGAACAAGGGTATTCTAGACATACCCCGTTGTTTCCAGATCACAAGCATAATATCTTAAATATATGTTTACAGTCCGGCCCGTTGTCTTCCTCAACTGTCTTCCTCCTCGGGTGACCTGCTTCCGGAGATGATGGAAAGTGAGAAACTCCACATGCTTCCTTGCCCCTTAGGGCGGACGACTTCGAGGTGTCATCCCGGAGGGTCTTCCCCGATCATCAAGTGGCACGGGGGGCAATGAAGGCAGCGCCCGAAGGTGATACTTCGGTCGTCAAGGGTCTGGGGTGTCCAGCCCCTACGGGGACCAACAATAAAGGCCCCGGACTATCCAGCTTACAGATGAAGACAACTCTAGGGTCGAGTGAACATATCCCTTCGAAGGGAGTTCATACTCATGCAGTCGCTTCCAGGAGTCCGGAGGCGCCGGATACATTAATGGGCATGTTGCAGAATGCGCCCATCTCAGAGGAACATCGTACCTTAATGGGTATGGTGGTTGGGAGGATCCTGTCCGCGAGAAGCGAATTGAATGAAGCCTTCACGGGCCTGCTAAGAGGCTTTGAGGTATGCAATGTAATATATTAACTGCTCTTTTACATGTCGAATGCGCCTGTGTATAGATAGTAGCCCCTGAGACTCTGGTTGGCTTCCACATGGAGGCGATCAGAGGATCAAAAAAGATATGCTCAGGAAATGACATGATTAATTTGAAAATAGGCTGGTATGTCAATGCTGACTGCTCATGCTGCGGAAGTTGCAGATTTAAAGCAAAAACTTGAGTCAGCGGATGAGGACATTACTCTTATCAACAGGCGGCTCGACGAGGCACAAGGTATGTTTTGGGGCCATCGTCTTATGCGTGTATACTAATATGAGCACAAAGCTGAAAATTATATACTAGGACATGCATAATTGCAGATGGTGCTGCAGCAGTTGAGACCCTTCGGGCTGAACTAGCCCGGGCCAAGGAGCAAGCCAGAGTGAGCAATGTGGTTGTCAAGAAGGCAGCTGCTGAGTGAAAGGCTGAACAAGCCGCTCCGCGCTAGTGCGAGGAGAGAATATCTACCATAGCGCGAGAGCTGAAGGATGCCGCAAGCCAATGCGAATCACTCGAGAAGGATAACAAAGCCAAGGCAGCCGAACTTAACAAGGCTTTACAAGAGGCGCGAGAGGCACAGTCCAAGTCTAGAGCGGCTTGGGAGGAGATCCGGCAAGCTGGGGGGATAGCGGCTGCTAAGCCCTTTCTATTATAGACTAAATTCGGCGACCCGAAGTATGCCCTGCTTAATCAATTGTGGAATTCTCCAGACTCATTCTTGGACTTGCTGAAGAGTGCCGCCGATGCAGCGCAGTTTTATAAGCGCAAGATGGACGTGCAGTGGAGAAGCTTTTCTGGTCACAGTTCAACATGCCAATGCATCCGTTGTTGCTGAACGAACAAATGGCCTAGTGGGCCGAGCTCCACAAGGTGTCCGGAGCTGCCATGAAGGAAGTCATGGTCCGGCTGTGGCCAACTGAGCCAATTTCGAACAGTTATGTCGGTTTGGTGCAGCAAATTGTTGATGCGGTGCCGCATATCGACGGTGTTAAATGGTCGGCGTGCATTGAAGGTGCATGGATGGCCTTTGCCCGCGTCAAGACATGCTGGGCGAAAATGAAGGCCGCCGATGTTGCAGCCAATAGTCCACCTGAAGGCAAGGACCATCACACACGGGAGCATTATTTTGAAGGTGTCCTAGAGGGCGCCTGCTTGATAGAGGGTCAGTGCTCGAAGAATATTATGTTCGAGTGAATGTATCGAAATTGTGATAACAATATTATGATATATTAAGTTGTGTTATATTTATGCCTTTTACCTGAAAGGCATATCCTCCTGTGTGGCCGTTTTTTTTTCTTTTAGTCTGAAGGTCTGCCAGTCGACGGCTTCAGCCCCCTCGCAAATAATGCGGGGGTGTTCAGTATAGCAACTGACTACACTTGACCCAATGTCTTGGTCCGTGAAGGAGGAGTCAGTGCGGCGAACTAGGCAATCGGACTAAGGGCTTTAACACCTTCACTTAGCCATAGGAGTTTGACGGTGAGTCTATGATATAGCCCCTTGTATGTACGCGGTTATCCGAATATGGCTGCGCTACATAGGTGATCGGAAAACGGTCCTTCGTGCTATACAGAAGAAATCGCAAAAGATTTGAATAAGTCGCCGAGTGGTTGACCAGCTCTCGCCGCATCATGACAGTCAGTTTTCGGCTTTCTCTACTAAGGTGCTTAACCAGGTGAACCGGAAACACAATCGCAGTAGTTCTCCCTTTACTACCCTAGCCGATAGAGCGGAACATAAGGTAGTAAGCACAGGAGCTAGGCAACCCAACTATTGACCAAAGAAATGATTCAGAGCTGATGCATATAAGGCCAAAACTCGTGACGCCGAAGTGTGCTGTAGAGCTGTTCAGACTTGTTGGAAATTTAATATGTTGCCATATGGGGCCCCTGGCGATTAGTGCAGAGATGTGTATGTAACCACCAAAAAGGTGAAATATAGTTTTGTAAGGAAAAAATAAATACTAAAGACGAATTATGTCCACTGGAATCTGATTGATATGTCGAGCGCAATCTTACAGATTATAACACCTCTACCCAGGTCATTTTACATGCTAGGGGTCGAAGGCTGAGGAAAAAGGCTATGTCCAGGTTGTAAATAGAGTGTTTGGTCTACAAAAAATCTTTTTGGACCTCCTATTGCACGTCTGCGCTTCCTTGCCTTAGCGAAGAGGATTCCTTAAACAGAGCAATCTTTGGTTGTCTGCATGAAACTGGGCTCCAAAAGAGTCCTTGCCGACCCATAGGACGAGCAGGTTTTGATTCATCTATGACAAGAGATAAGAAATAGTTTAAAAAGAAGGGAGAAAAGCTGTTGCAGGACGAACCGTGCTGTAGGTCTGTCCGCATTGTGCCTCCGCCGATGACCAAGGTATTTTAAGTGCATACTTATGCATGCGCGATGTGAACTTCGCGGGCATATGCGGTGAACAACGGAGGTGGAACTGCTAATCCAGCTCGAAAATTGACAGGTCTTGTGCAGTAGAGGGCGGTGGCTTAATGGCCGATAAGTTATGCGGTTTAACGAGTCCGCTTTGTACTTCGGCTGTGATGGCGTGGTATACTTCTTGCGACAGAGGGGGTGTTCCATGTTTCCATTGATCGTTATGACGCCGCGTGGACCAGGCATCTTAAGCTTTAGATAGGCGTAGTGTGGGACCATAGTGAAATGGGTGAACGCAGTCTGCCCAAGCAGTGCATGGTATCCACTACAGAACGGAACAATATTGAAGATCAATGCTTTGCTTCGGGAGTTGTCCGGCGAACCGAAGACAACTTCCAGTGTGATTGAGCCCGTACAGTGAGCTTCTTTGCCAGGTATTACACCATTGAAGGCGGTTGTGGTGGGCTTGATCCTTGAGGGATCAATGCCCATTTTGCAAACAGTGTCTTGATATAGAAGATTAAGGCTATTGTCGCCATCCAGAAGGACTCGTTTGAGATGGAATCCATCAATGATTGGGTCGAGGACCAAAGTTGCCGAACCTTTGTGACGGATACCTGTTGGGTGGTCATTGCGATCAAAAGTGACCGGACAGGCTGCCCATGGGTTAAATTTTGGTATGACTGGCTTTATGGCGTAGTCGTCTTGCGGTACGCATTTGCGCTCCCTCGTAGGGATATGCGTCACAGATATCATGTTTACTGTTTTTACTTCGGGGGGAAATTGCTTTTGTCCCCAGGTGTTTGGCTGGCGGGTCTCCTCGTCTTCACTGTCACTAGGCGGCCCCTTCCCTTTGTGTTCGGCGTTGAGCTTGCCTACTTGTTTGAAAACCCAACAATTTCTGTTGGTATGGTTGGCAGGTTGGTCAGGGCTGCCATAAATTTGACAGGGCCGGTCCAGTATCCTGTCTAAACTGGATGGGCCATCTTTGTTTGCCTTGAATGGCTTCTTCCGTTGACCGGATTTGGAACCACTAAATCCGGCATTGACCGTCGTGTCTTGGGTTCCTACATTATTGTTTCGATGCTTGTTTTTATTGCGTCGAGGCTTGCCATTGCCATCCTGACCTCAGAGGTGCCAGGATCGCTGGTGCTATTGTTTCGGCGGGCCAACCAGCTGTCTTCTCCCACGCAGAGGCGGGTCATCAGTGCGGTAAGAGCTGCCATAGACTTTGGTTTTTCTTGGCCGAGGTGATGTGCTAGCCATTCGTCTCGGACACTATGTTTAAAAGCCACTAGGGCTTCGACGTCCGGACAGTCGATGATTTGGTTCTTTTTAATTAAGAACCTAGTCCAAAGCTTCCTGGCTGACTCTCCGGGCTGCTGGATGATGTGGCTGAGGTCATCGGCATCCGGAGGCCAGACATATGTACCTTGGAAGTTGTCGCGAAAGGCGTCTTCCAGGTTTTCCCAGTTGCCAATAGAGTTTTCTGGGAGTCTGTTTAGCCAGTGCAGGGCTGGTCCCTTTAATTTTAGTAGGGGGTATTTGATGGCATGAACATCATCACCGCGGGCCAAATGAATACGGAGAAGGAAATCCTCAATCCATACCGCGGGATCTATTGTCCCATCATACGATTCTATATTCATAGGCTTGAACCCTTCTGGGAATTCATGCTCCATTACTTCATCAGTGAAGCAGAGGGGGTGTGCAGCGCCTCTATATCGGGCCAGGTCGCCATGTAGTTCGGATGGAGTCCGTCTGCGGTTTTCGGCCCAGACGTGATTATTTTTGTCATGTTCGTCTTGATAGCCGTCGCCGCGCGTCGGGGCACGCCCCCGCGATCCGTAGATCGATCTGGCCGGACCTGCTTTATTCTTTAGGTCCTACCGCAGGTAATATGTGTATCCCCGAGCTGTTGTATCTCTACCTTTATGGCGAGATGGTATGGGTCAGTGTTCGGCTTGAGTTTCCGTTATGTCCCGGCCACGTGGTGGTCGGTCAGCCGCATTACGCGCTGCTGGTACAGGCTCGAGTGCTTCGTCGTCGAATTGAGGTAGT